>NC_135628.1:6287500-6405000 GCF_053574225.1 Canis aureus | reverse complement strand
GGACTATATCTATTTCATTTCTACACCTCTATCACCTACAAAAATGTCTAATAAATGGCAGGCCCTTGGTAAATGTTGACTGAACAAAATTTGAAGCAGGGCTGAGAGTCCCAGCATTAAGCTAATAGTTGTTGTCAGAACTGTAACCCTAGCGTGGTAGGTCAGAGGAAGATGTGCTACCCCTGTGCTAGCATGATAATGGCACGAGAGGAGATGTCTGTCTCACTCTCTGCTAGGCATCATGTTCACTCCAGCCTTTGAGAGAAATAATAAAGGAAACCTGCTAAAACAGATATGTGGTCTCCTATTCATTCCACTGGATCATCACCTGAATGGATCAGCTGGCCAGGCTATAGCCACTGGATGCTGTGACATATTTATTAGCCTAGATATGTGCTAGGCCTGGGAAGTACTCCAAACATCTCCTTTTTTCTCTTACTTGCCTTATCCAGTCCATCCCCAGCCCTGCTTATAAAGCAGACTCTGGAGCCAGAATGCCTGGGTTCAAAGCCCGACTCTACCACTGATGAGCAGCGTGACTATGGGAAAATGATACTTTCTCTGTGCTTCAGTTTCATTATTTGTAGGACAGAAAATAGTACGGCCCAATCTAGTGGTTTCTTCCATGTGCTAACTGGATTAAAATATGGATATACTTCAAATAGCATCATTCAGGCATGATTCATTTATCTAATCCACTCTTTTCTATACAAACCCCACAGCTCTTATACCTTAGATCACTATCACAACTTCTTTCTCCTGGAATGGCCTCCCTGCCCTTAAGTTCCCTTGCTTTAAACTGTTTTCCAAACAGCTTCTAGGTTTTATCACTGTTAGCTCTGCATTTGCCAGAGTTACCTTCCTAGAAGAACCACTGATCTAGTTCTTGCTGAAACCTCTCACCGACTTCTCATCCAAAGTCATCATGCTTTAATAAACTTCTACATACCCATGTTAATCTTCCTTTACTCAGCCTCCCGCCCATTTGCTTCAACCCTGAACTGTAGGCAACCAGACTCTTAATAACTTCCAACATTCAACATGCCCTTTTCCATCTCCGTGACTTTGTGTATGCCCTGTGCGCTAGAAAATGTACTACTGTTAAGACAACTCAAGAACTCGCCCCTGTGAAACTTTTTCTAATCCTTTAAATTCACACCTCCTTGCCTCACCCCTGCAACACTCATCACACTATTTCTGAATTATCAGTTTCTATGTCTCCCTAAAGTGAATTTCTTGGGAGCAAGGTCAATACATTTCTCATCATTATATTTCAGGCCCCTAAACCCATGATTGGCAATTAAATAAATGATTATTGAATGAATGAATTTGTGCCTGCTTGCTTTTCCTAATGGCTAGCTTAATTATAACATACCATTACTGTAAGTTGATCCATTATTTGCTTTGATCAAGGTAAATATTAAAAACCCTTAAAGCAAAATTTCATAGAACCTAAAATTATATGCTATCTGACTTGTCAAGAGTAATTCCTAAGAGGTGGTGTAGTGTAATGCAGTGGTTCCCAAAGTGTGGTCTCTGGACCAGAGATGTCGTAATTACTTGGGGACTTGAGAGAAATCCAAAGCTTTGGTCCCCTCTCCAGACATACCGTATCAGAAACTCTGAGGGTGGGGGTGGGGTGGGGGAGAGCCCAGAAATCTGTTCTAACCAGCCCTCAAAGTGATCCGATGTACTCTCAAGTTTAAAAAATCACAAGAATAATTAAAGGAGACTGAAGCCAGACCACCTGGGTTTAATTACCAGCTCTACGCATAACTCACAGTTAGACAGGAGAATGTCACTTAGCCTCTCTGAGTCTCAGTTTCTTCATCTATAAATTGAGAATGATAATAATTAGGGTTGTTATGCTGATTAAATTAGTTAATATATGGAAGTACTCACCACAGTGCTTAATCAGTTAATGATTCTTAGTAAGTATTTGCTCTTATTCTTACAAAATCACTATCCTTATGAAATTGATACCCTACAAGAATCTATTTCCACGCTGGTCAATACAACTACTGGTAAGTTTGAGGAGAACAGGGATGAACAAACAAGACTTCCAGTTCACCACAGGCCACTTTACTTCCTCTCACAGGTTCACAGTTTTATATGAGATTCAGTAAACAAACAAAAAAGGAGAATCTGTTTTCTATCCTAATTAATCGGCTCAAGTCTAATAAATGCTGCTTTTGGTTTTCATAACTTATCTTCTCTGATAACATACATAAGCGATTGCCTAAAGGTAATCAGTCTTTCTAGACGAAGTAAAAAGCACCTTCCCTAGGCCTGAAATAAGCCTGACACACAATGCACCGTCCAGCAATTCATAAACTTTTCTTAGGAGTCTTTCCCATTCTTTGTCACGTGAACTTTCACTTTACTGAGGTCTTAGCACACGTAAGAGTTATCACTCAAAGAGTTAATATGGAATTGAAGCCTTATATCTCAACTATAGAATTTAAATTATTTTGAATGTATCATAACTAGGACATGACTGAAAATGAAAACCTTAAAAGAGGTAAATAATCTTGTGATTAATACTGTAAGGAGATGAATAAGGCTACAGTGAAAAAACTCACTGAATAGCATGTTTAATTTTAGGTATCCCAATTTAAGAAGGCAAATTAAAGAAAGTTTCAAAAATTCAAAACGATTAAGAGAAAAGGTGACAGTAATTAATGAAGAAAGCTTACAGGATCTCACTTGATAGAACATGGCAAAGCAGTGCTTAGAAGTAGAGATGATAATTTACTGATATTTAAGGAATGTGAACAATGAGAAAGAATATCACTTTCTAAAAATATTGGTACAGTGGGAATAATTAGGGATATTAGGAGGAATTTTTAAGGGGAAAAAAATGAAAAGAACCCAAGAAGAAAATTGGATGATGATATGAATTTATAGCTTAGGTCTGTAAGACTAAAACAACCTGTTTCAGTAGTTGACTGATCCCCATGTTGGCTGATTTTTGTGTGTATAAATATAGTACAGAGAATATAATGGTGTTTTAAAGAAAACTGGTGAAGAAAATCAGGCCCAACTTTTGATATCCTGAAATTCATATTCAGTAAGCACAGAAATAAAATGTACATACTCTGCTCACAAACACTAAGTTACTATTTAGAAATCCCTGGTAATTAGCCTTAGAACAGTTCTATATGTTAACATATCAGCATTAAAGTTATATTAAACAAAAAGTGTCCTCTGGCTAGACAGAAAATTCCTAGCACTGTAAGAAGAAATCCTGTGAGTTAACTCAGGAAGGAAACTCTTTGGTTTATCTCTTGAGAGATGTATCAGACTTTGCGTAAGGTGTTGGCACAGAAGTTTCATGTATAGGCTGCCTAATGCCAGAGACAACGTAGATGAAGTTACAAGAGAAATGAATATGGATTCTGAAAATGGGTTTGCTCACTTTGCTGGGCAATCTGAAGCAAGCCATCTCCTCTGTAAGTCCCAGTTTTCCCATATATATAATGAAAATAATGATCCTTGTCTGCCTAACTTAGGGCGATACAGGAGTCATTTGGATGAGATAATCTACACCAAATGCTCAGCAAGATAAAGCTGTAAATAAATAAAACAGGTTAAACTTAATTTTATAAGAATCTTCATTTTGAGTAAAAAGATCATGCGAATAATTGTTAAATAACTGTTGTTATTCATCCAAGTGCTCTGATTTCTTAAAATAGAGAAATGAGTTTGTTCTGGACTAAAATAAAGCTATTTATTGTATGAATTGCATGGACAAAAGTCATCTCATAGTATCCTATAATTTCAGTCAGTGCCTGTAAATTATGATTTGTATATTATGTGATGTTCACGTCTGTTTTGCTATCTACCGCTATGTAAACATGTGAGTCCAAAGTACTATTTTATCATATCTCATGATTGTGTGGGTCACAAATTTTGATAGATCTCAGCTGAACAACTCTTGTGCTCCACTGGCATCCCTAAGGCCATAATAGTTGCTTTCTGCCAGTAGCTGGTCTGATCTGGAAGTCCCACATAGCATCCTTGAACTCCCTAGAACCTTGATGAGGGCTGAACTCATCAGCACCACTCTTCTTCTCCAGGTATTCCCATTCCCTCTCCACATGGTTTCTGCAGCATGAACTTCTTACATAAAATTGGACCTCTTAAAAAAAAATTGGACTTCTTACATGGCAGCTTGGGGGCTCTTAAAAACCAAGATGGGACCGCCAATCCTCTTAAAGCCTTGTCCAAGAAATGGCACTGCATCGCTCCCAATGTTTTTTCTGATCAAAGCAGTCATAGACCAGCCCAGAGAGAAAACAGACCCATTTCTTGCAGAGATGTGTCAAAGACTGTGTGGCCATCTTTAACTGCCATCATACATTTTTAAAGATAATTAAGTATATATATATATATATATATATATATATATATATATATATATATATATATTAAAATCTCCTTGACTGATTTTCTTTCAGGTAAATCAAGAAAACTGTAGCTTTAAAAATTTAAATATTTCCATCAGTCAAATCAGTACAATTATAAGACATTTTATCAGAGATAGTTAAACCAGTTATATACCTTTTATGTGCCTTGACTTGTACTAATGTTTATCAGTACAAGACTAAAAGAAGAGTTCAGTTTACTTGATACAGTCAGATATATGATCAAGCAATGGAAGCAGTAGTTATTTACCTTAAGTAAAACGTTCAAGTCATCTATGAGTCACTCTTCTTGGGCTACATAGCTAAATTTACAGGTCTTTAAATTTACTAATAGATCTATATGTAATAATGTTTTAAGTAAACATATACACATTAATAAGAAATTACTGAATTTAAAGAATATCACTTGACAACATATATTTTGTATATTAATGAACAATTCTGCATTTTGCTCAAGTGTGAAGGTATTTTCTGACAGTAATTTAGCATATGTTCTTTAATGAGGACTTCATATAATAGATCTTAATCACTAAATTATTAACTTACATTATCTAGAATTATATGCAGAGGCAACACTATGCTTGCTTTTTATTAAGAAGAGCATTTTAGAAAAAATTCAGTTAATATAGGGATTGATATATTTGTAATGTTCCCAGAATAGTCTACTTTCAGCTACTGAATGTTCACACTTGTCCAGAATTCTGTATTACCTGGCACTTTCTCACATCTATAATTCTATGACTTAACTTTCTAATGACCAACCTGCAACACTAAGTATCTTGAAATAATATTTTTGTCTTCAAAGGAGGTCAAGTAATGCCCTATTTCAGTATTACATTTATATTATTAGTTTTGGAAAAATATATTAAGTATGCATGGTAAATGTGTACATATATATTTATACATGTACACAAACACAAATATTTATTCAGAGGGACAGAAGTGACACCAAACTCAGAGCTTGACAGCTTGTAAAATGGCTCTCTCGCTCCCCCTTCCTCAATTTTCTACCTTCTACTTTTGTAATCTTAGTCATATAATACTAGATATTAAGTTTAGGTCATTCTATATTAATGGGGGCAGAGCAACACTATTTTTTAGTGGAGTGGTCACAGTCCAAATCGAACATGTGAACTACTGTTCCTGACTACATAGTTGACAAGGGAGTGTTAAATAATTTGAGTGGCTGAAATAAAAATAAAAGTAGTTCTTAAAAATCCATGTATTTTATAAAATTGTACGTGTTTATTCAATCATTTAGTCATTCAACACACTACTTAGAGGCATTGGCCCAAACACTGGGGTTGCAATGGTAAACAAAAACATGGTTCTTGTCCTGAGTTAAGAAAGCAGGGAAATAGAATAAAAAGCATTCCTATATCCCATATAATGAACATAGCACATGCAAAGACACAAAGAGAATGATGATCTGGGCAACTGCAAATTGATGGGAATGAACAAACATTAAGTATGTAGGTGCAGTGTGGGGAGTGGCAGTGAGAAGTAGAAACAGTATCATAGAGATTCTTTTATATCACGCTAAAGAGATTGGATTTTCTTTTGCAAGTCATGGAAAGTAACACATAAATAAACTAACCGTGGGATCTGATTTGTCATTTAGAAGTTTTACTATGGGGGCAATTTACAGCGCGAGTCAGGAAACTACAACCCACCTGCCAAATCCATCGACTGCCCTTTTTGGTAAAAGTTTTATTGGAACATGCCACATCCATCTTTTTACAAGTGTTAATGGCTGTTTTCCTGCTGGAATCACAAAGTTGAGTAGTTGCAAAAGAGACTATATGGGTGCACAGCCTGAAATATTTACTATCCGACCCTTTCCAGAAAACTCTGATCCTGATTTTTAGGATTGGGCAGGTTGAAATTTGAGATTGAAAGAACAAGTAGGAAGTCAAAAACTGTGATGGCCTATACTACATAAGTGACCATGGGAATGAAGAAAAGGCATTCTGAGGATGTTTGTGATGCAGAATACTAGGACTTTTGGATTGATTAAAGAATAAAGAGAAATCTAGGATGACTCATAGGTTCTTGGCTTATGTCACTGGTTAGACTGTGGTAACAGTGAAGATAAATGGTAGATATTTTATATATGTTCATTTTGAAGAACATTTAGGTGAAAATACCTATTTGGCCCAAATTTTAGAAGAAAGTTCCAGGACATCTATGAGATGGTAACTGAAGATTGGCTTTGCTGTGGTCATTAAATGGGATGTGTGAGAAGATATGGTTGAGTAAGAAGAAAACCAAAGATGGGGCTCTAGGACGTATCAACAGGAAAAATTTATGGGGAGGGAAGGAGCTGGTGGAAAGAAGTTGGAGACATGACTAAAATGTTTCTGTTAACAATCATGTTGTGTAAGAGACATTTATTTTAAACTGTGATTCTTTTATAGACAATGACTTGATATTTTAATGTGCAAACATATAGCACAATTAACTTAAGTTCTATGTAGAATTGAATTAAACTTAAGTGACATATAATCTCTTTTGGACACCTCTTGAAAGTTGTGCAGATAGTTGGTATTAATAGACAATAAGAAAAAAATTAACTCTAAGGGAAAGAAAATATTCTCATCATGTTGCCAATATAGAAGTTTTACGGAATACATATTGACTAGTTGTATTTGGGAGATGAACTAGCAACCATATTACATCAGAGCTCCACAATGCATAATCATTTCCAGAAGACTTACATTTGTAATTATACATGCTATATAAAAATCCCGATGAAATGGCATGTTCCAATATGATTCTTTTATGACTATAAACTCTGAGGCTTGTTACTAACTTACACACTTCAGATAAAACTATTAATAACATGATACTTTATCAGAGAAGTCTAACATTTAAAAAAGTCTTTAACCTAGGAATTTGTTATGAACTCACTTTATTTATTTCAAACATAATTTTATAATTATTATCAGAGAACTTTAGAAGTTCAATTTTTAAAATGTTAATGATTGCCCTGTATTGTACTGTAAAGTGAAAATAGCCCTATATGTGAATCATACTAATAGTGATGATTTATGAAGAGCTAAAGGGCGCTTAGTTGGGAAGATATAAATAATTTCACTTAAGATAGTGATATAACCAAGGTTAACATAGCATATTCTCTGCCAGTAATATAATTTTATATAAATAAGATTTTGATGAATTGGAATCATCATTTAAACACATTATAATATCTGTATATAATGCTATATAACCTGTAACTAAGATCAGAGTCTATTTAATTGCATAAAATTCCTTTTTATTTTATTCCAGTTAGCAATCGTGAAAACAGATAGAAGTTATTATGGCAGTAGTTTATCTTCTTATACACACATTATAAATAAACCCATGATTATAACTGGTATTAAACTACAACTACAAAATATATAATGTGAAATTCACTCTTTAAAAAATGACATTTGCTAATAACTCGGTTAAAGATGGGGACTACATCACCTCGAGATTATGTGGTCAGTTAAGTTACCTCTACAAACTGGGGTGTGTGTGTGTGGGGGGGAGGTTTATATAAAGACTAGAATATTGAAATATTTTTTTTCAGAGACAAGCTCTTCTATAGTTATTTCATTTTCTGGTTTTCAGAAGTCTTGCATTAAATGAGAACCTCAGTCGATAGCTCCTGCATTTGCCTGTTTCTGGTGTTAATTATCTTTTGTTTGCCCTTGATAATCCTGAGGTTGGTATGCAGATGATATGAAGGCTGCAGAATCATCTCAAAGTGTAAAAAACAATGGCATTGTCAATTCTGCATCACAACACTTTATAAATTATGAATGTTATCCACATTAAGGAGAGTGGTAGACTTTTAAAATTACTTCCATGAATAGATTAAATTACAAGTATTATTACATTTCATTTTATTAAGTGCATCTTAGTAGTTATTAGAGCAAATGAACATGTTCTCTCAATTACATAATAACATTAGAACTAAAAATTATGCATCAACACTCCCAGATGCATAATGGAGCATTGTATATTAATCACTCTAAACAATATTTTTGAGTTTATATAAAGGCAATTATTACCTATTGAACAATAACATTATTTTATTGGTTTATTAAAATTCAGTTTAAAAAGTACCTTTTATTTTAATAAAAAGCTCTAGGTATTTTCAATTGTTTTCAAAGAAACATAATGTATACAAGCAGTCCAGTTTACTTACATTTGCTGATGTTTCTTTTACTATGAAATCATAAAATTGTGTAACATAATGGGAAAACCACCACTAAAATATGAAATCCTAGCTTACTTACTCATATTATATGAAAACTAATTGAAAACTGTATAGGTTTTACTTGTCCAATTTGAAAGTTATAGCTCAATATCATAATGAATACTCTTAATACGTTCATATTAATGTTATTAGACTTGAAACAAAGAGTGACAAGTCATAAATATGATTATAATCAGCTTAGATTTATACTATCAATTTATTTTTGCTAGTCTAGGCGACTCGTGAATATCAATTTTCAATAGAAGTATTTTTATATGTATTTAATATTCTAAACTCATTTATTCTGTTTATTTTGTTTAAATAAGGGTCGATGGCTTAAAAAAGGAAGAATATTGAATTATTACAGTAGAATATACTTCAATGTTGGGATCTTTTCTTATATTTCATAAACTGTTTTGCTTTGATGTTAGAATTTTATTTATGTCAATAAAGCTTTTCATAAATTCAGTAAGAACTGCATATAACAGTTTCCAATATCAACACTTCTTTGCATGAATGCACAAAACCCCACCCACGTCTTTAGGTGTGGTGGAAGACTGCAATTAAGCAATCATTAATGTAACAAAATGAAGTTACTTTATATTTTTGTGAACACCCGTGGAACATGGACTTTAAATTAAGAATACATGGCAACCTCAACTTAATTGACCTGAATTTGTGAATCCAAATTCTAAAAATAGTAAAATGAGTCTTTCACAGTGATATCTTAATTGTATTATTATTATCCTTTTGATTTAACAGGTACATTATTTATATTATTTATAATAAAAGTAAAATTATAATTCATAAAAAAAGAAAAGGCAATTATCTATTGATTGAATAGCATTTTGTTTATTAAAATGCAATATGAAAAAATAAATAAAATGCAATATGATTTACAAAGAAGTGTCTTTCAACTATGTACAGTTATATGTATATAGGCATATTGCTTACTTAAACTTATATGAATATAAATCTCAATTACATTTTTTCTAAATAAGGATTGCTTTATTTATAAACTTTTCAAATGCTTCCAGGAGAAGGAGAAAATGTACAATATTTCATAGCAAGAAATATTCTAAAGCTATATTGACAAAATGCATTTAGATATTTGTATTACTGTTCAAAGAGATATGAGCCAATATGATTCATTCACCCAGGTATTCAAGTGAACAATAAATAGCATCTCTAAGATATTTTTAGAACATTCACCTTTTTTATGTTTCTCCTAAAATGTTAACACAATTTTTAGGGCATACAGCACAGCATAACTAAATTTTTCTTCATCTGCCTCCAATTCTTTTTTGTTCCCTTCTTGCTTGAGAAGTTTCAGATACGAAAGTGTTAATAATGTCTTTAAAAATTACTCTTATTCGAGAAGAAAAAATTATGTTACCTCTTAATCTTTCTAATTCCGTTCTCATAAGATGAACTTGGATTTGTTTCTTTAACACTGAATCCTTTTATAAAGACCTGATTTCTTTACTAATGAATTGAAAAAAAAATGACATCAGGTTTCTAGGTAAGTACTATTAACTAAGTCACACACGATAGTAATACTGTTTCACGTAATAGAAAATAAATATTTGGTTCAGACTCCTGTATATGCTTTGTTTTGGTTATTTTTAAACAGTGATTACAATAGCAGGTAAATAGCATGCAAAAGATTATGCAGTAGTTTGCAATCTGCCTTTCGAGCATCACTGAAAAATTTCTGCTAGGAAATGAAAGCCAGGCATAATTCACTAAAATTACACCGAACGCCTCTTGATCAATAGAGATAAATCTGGTTTTGTTGTTAAATCGATTTTCTCCTTTATAGAGATATATTGTCCTGATTGTTTTAAGAATAATTGTTTCACTAAGGATTTTTATGGTGATTAGGAAAAAGTAAACAAGAGAAAACTTAATGCAGCTCCTTGGCATTGCCAGCATTTCAAGTTAATTTGTTAGAGATAGCAATTGAGATTTATATCATTTGGGGCAATAATGTTTTCCTGAAAGAAATTCAGTGAGGTCGATTTCCTCTCAGAAATAAGCAACCACTGTGTTTGTTTTACTTCTATAAAATTTTCAGGTCTTGCCAATATAAATATTCACTAATGCACACTCTCTCTTCCAGCTTTTATCACTTTCCTTGATTTCTTGGCATAGATCACACTGAAAAAGTCCAGATAATTTTTTTTTTGGTATTACAAAAATGTTTAGACTAGACTCAGGACAAAAGTACACTCCAAGAACTGCTTATAGTGATGTTGCTAAATTATTTCTTAAACCCAAATGTAAGAGAGATGTGTGTGTGTGCTCCATCCAGTTTCCAACTTTTACTAAAACACTGCATATTTTAAATATTCCATAATATTCCATAAACAATTATTCAAATGTGATACACTTAAGCACTGAGGATGAAAGAAAAAAACAAATTTAAGTAATAAATTATTTTATTTTTGAAAGAATTGAAACAAAAAAATATTAAATATATTTTCCTGAATGGTTTTGGGAAAACAACCAATATAATTCTAGCTATATGTAAATGGGTAACAAATACAAATATAATGTGGTTTAATCCATATATTTGTATATTATCATTTATATGTCCTTTTATAGAAAGTAAAATATTTATTTTATTTTATTATTTTATTTTTTAAATATTTATTTTTATTTTAATGAGCAACTGGAAATATTACTTACAGGATTTTAAATTAGCAAATTATGTACTTTTGTAAATAATATTTTTTCTAAATAATATAGAAAAGCATCATTTTGAAATTTTATTAAAGTCTAAAGTTTAATGTGAGATATTCCTCTGGGTCAGTCACAATCTCATTGGCATATATCTAATATAATTATATTTCAGATAAACAATTGCTAATTTCCCATAACAAAATACACAATGAGAGAAAGTTGTAAATATTTTAGTAAGAAAGCAAATCTTACATTTTCTTCCCACTGGTATGCCCATACTGCAAAACAGAAACAAAGCATTTAATCAATCAATTCATAAACATAACATTTTGAATTTATCAATATGTTTGCTTTTGTTAGAAATAGAAATCCTGAACAATATTACGGCATGGCTTCTTTTGAAAATGCAAAAGAAATAGTGTACTCAGCCTGCAAATTTTTGTTAAATACTGTAATTTTTTTAAAACGCCGCATATATTTTAACCCATAATAAGCTACGTAAACTCTTCTGGGAGGAATCTCTCACACGGATGCCTATGTACATTCGCAACCACACACACGCAGATGTAAAAGTTTTGGCTTTTCAACAATTGCTTAGGTTACGCTATCACCTAAGCACCAATCTCATCATATTTCTGCAAGTTTTCTTAAAATCTCTTCACTATGGAGGAAGGTACAGACTGTTACATTTATGCAGAGCATCAAATATAAACCAGTTTTCCCTTCAGTGAGCTCAAAACTGGTAAATCAAACTCCAGGAAGTGAAGTGAAATCAAAGTAGTTGTGACTTCCAAACAGAAAACAACGTTACAAGTCACAGACTGGAGGAGATGACAACTTCTCAGGCAGGGGTGTAGGTGTAGGAGCTGCGTATGGCATCGTCTAACATTGAAATTTACGAGACGTACTTCTCTGCTGTATTTGATGTGCTTCCTTTGACCTGACCCCAGCACTGTGTGTAGAAGGCGGCTGCAAGGTAATTCTTTCCTTGATTTCTTTGTAACAGATAAAAATGAAATAAAAATGATCCAGTTGTATTTAGAAATGAAACATTTAGTGGAATATAAAAAGCATACTGGTAGGAAATTGGTGCATATATTTATTTTTTTAAAAAAGGGTCTGCTCCTTTGCTACAGCACCTGGATAATGGTTACTGCTCACTTTACCTTTATAAACACTTCACTTCAGGCTTTCACAGTCAAAAATAGAATTAACCCTTTAAAAAAGCTCCGAATTATTTGTGGAAAATTCACATGCCAGTGGTTATTTTTTCTCATGGAAATGTGATAAGGCCAGAAGATATGCTTTGAGGTCACAGGCCACAAGTAACCTTATACATATTAACTATTCTGCTATATATCAATGCACCAAGATTTCAGCAGGCTCTGGAACATTAAACCTTCTGTCATTCTTGTCCCTACTGAGTTTGATTCTGCTGAGGTTTAGTGGAATTATAAACACATATGAAAATATGCAGAATATATTTCTTTTTTGAAGTGATTATAATGTGATGTTTCTGCACTGCCAGCATTCATAATAAAGCAAATGTGATGTTTCAGTGCAATATGACATCCACCGTAATCTTATTAACATGTAAGCAGCATAAGACAAAACATGCACTGTATTACCTGCTTTATTTAAAGGCATAGAACAAATAGATTTATTAATGTAAACTTTTACTATCTTTGGCAACAGACACGTGCCATCAAGTTCGGAAATCCTTGCAGTTCGCAGACAGGTTTGTCAAATGAAGGGTCTTAACAGTTGTTAAGTTCTCCCTCACAAATAAAACAATAATATCCAAAGTAACTAAGTGTAGTTTTAAATCGATTGATCATTTTGAACACCCAAAGAAGATGAATGACAGTGAGCAACATTTACCTGACACCCTTGAATATTTCACAGAGACAAGTTGATATGAGTTTGTATAAATACTAATATTAAGCAGAATTAGCTTTGGAAAAAAAATAAAGAAATTGTACTGAGGTGAAAATTGTCACTGTCAGGAGAAATGAAGTTATATCAGAGAACAAGTGACATACAATTTTCTCTAGAGTGTTTTTAATAAAAATAGCTTTTCTTTGAATATTTTGAAGTCAGACATGAGAGGCAATCTGGGCGTTTGTCAGAGTTTGAGAGTGTGAAAAATTGCTGCCTTAAATCATTTAAGCTGAAAAGCAACTTCTTCCTGCTGAGATAATTTCACATTGACTTACCGTGCAAGCCCTTCAGGCATTCCCAGCTCAGAGCAGAAGTTTTCAAGGTAAAAACATAGAGCGAGAACATGGGAGAAGCTGGGACAAGGATCAGCAGCAACTCCAGGCGTTCAGGCACATCTGACTTTGATTAATTAGAGAGCTGCTTTTCTATTTCCACATGTACCGCCTGATGGAAAGGTAGACTGGACCGGGATACACAAACTTGGAGTTGCCTCTGTTAGATATCAGCAGGTTTTGACATCTTCCACCGAGCTAGCAGAATCTCTGCTTAGGAGGACGAAATTGCTGAAGCACACTTTTAATTTATTCATTTTCCTAACGCAGAGAAATTATCTGAACTGCCATAGATTTGATTTTCAACACTGAATAAATCAGTCACTGTAAATGTTTAGGCTAGATGAATAGGCAACTATCTTGCAGCGTAATGAAAGAGGAGTTATTTACACTTTTTTTTTTTTTTAGGAAGTTTTTCTGATACAAGTCATTTTTAGATTTAAGTGCCACTCACCATGATTTTTTCCCATTTATTTTATTGAAAAGGGTACTTCAATATGTGGAAAACATTTTTATATTTCACATTTGTTTTATATTCAATAAGATGTTTCCTTAAATCCCGTAAGATGTTAGAAGTTAAGAGACAGTCGACCACGTAACGTTTTATAGAAAATTAACATGTGGGAAAAATCAGTTGAGGATATTGATTTAAAGCTACCAAAATTCACATGATAAATATAAGTTCAATTGAAAAGAACATTTATTAAAAGTCTAAACTATCTTAGTTATTATCTGACATTTGGAAAAATCAATAGAAGTGCATTCTCAATGCATATCTTCATTTTAATTTCTTATTTCAGTAAAAAAATACTTAAAACTAAAGCTCCTTGGTTTCCAGAAAGACAACTGTTTTTTAAAAAAAATATGAGTTTTCTTAAATCCTTCATTATTCTGGATTCATGTTAGTTTCATGTTAGTTACACAATAAAAATTCTCCTCCTGCCTTTTTTTTTTTTTTTTTTTTTTTGCTTATTTATCATGGACACTGCTTTTTTTTAAATACGTTTTATCTACTGAATTTCATGATTGCTTATTACCTTCTTATGCTTCGGTTCCTAAATTAATCTGGCAGGATAAGTGACAGCTTCAACCAAATTTCCACAAGACACTGTTTCCATCTTAAACCGTTAGGCTCATAAGAGTTAAGGTTCAAACTGATCTTGATCCACATTTCCTCCATTTCTGGTTTGGTGATATAATAGACGAATACAGGCTTGATATCAATCACTTCTAAGGTAAATTCTGAGAAAGTCTTGCTGTGCATCAGCCAAGACATAGAGTCCTTAATGAAATAATAGGATCCTTAGTTATTATCATAATTTTTTTTTATAGAGAAGTCCTCACATCAGACATTGTCCCCTGCCTCTGTCAATCACACATTGCAATTAACTTATTAAATTGCACTTGAATTGGATTGACTACTAGAGAGGGGAAACTAGAAAGTTCTTGAAAACAGAGTCTTCTTTTATATCCTTCAGACACTTCTGAATCAGGGAATGTGGGATCTTGGTTTCCCTTTTACAGAGAATTAATTTTTTCACTTTTAACTTAAATAGGAGGGATTAAAAACAAAACAAAAACTTCTTCAGTGAAATGGATACTTACAGTGTATCCCTTATCCTCCTCCCACCCCCACCCCAGAGGGGAAGTTGCAATTAACATGATGATTGAGATATGCTTAATGTATTAACTATTACCAGTCCAATTCAATTCATCAAATGTGAATTTAGCTTAAAATATATGGAAAACACAAAGATAAAACAGAATTCATGCCTCTAAGTCGCCCATTAATGAGTTATGGAATAAGGAAAGTAAATCGCACATGCAAAAGCGAGGTAAGAAGGTTTCAGGGAGGTTCAACGGACCCTTATTTTATTAATCAACTTATAAATCCCACAACAAAATATTTACTGAGACTCAGGACATGATTCCTGACCTCTAACAGCTCACACTTCGAAACACGTGTAAGTATAATTCTACAGAGTATACAGAGGATCGGAGTTATAATAAAGGGATGAACAGAATGTTAAGGCGACATACAGACAGATATGAACAGAGGAGTATTGAAGGTCCTGGGAGACCCAGAAAAGACTTCCTAGTGGATATGACAGTTCAGAAGGACCATGAAGGTTTCCAGCAGAAGCAACAGCATTAAGGAACAGAAGGGACGATGGATCTGGCACGTTCCGGATAAGGGGGAGCCACCAACTGTGTCTAAAACATAAACACAGGGGTTGTACACGGCTCATGGGGGGACTACGAACTGGCAACATGAAGTCACATGGCCTTTAATACCACATACTTGTGAATCTTGACCCAAGGCATAATCCTATTGGTGAAGAAGAAGAAAGATAAAAGGATGCATGTGTTAATAAGGAATAACTTAAGGCTGCAAGAAAACTCGAATGACTTCAAGTTTACACAGAGAGCAGTTTATGAAGACAGGTGGCAGCTGGCCAGCATTTCTATGATTCCTTAGGTCACAACACGTCTACTACACATTTAGGAAAAACACCCAAATTATGTGATAAAGAAGTTAGAAGAATGAAGGGCTTTCCCTCCTTTTATTTGGAAAGAGAAGCCTCCCCTCACAGACTTCCCCCTGACTTCTCATTAGCCAGAACCGGGTCCCCCGTGTACCTCTTGCTGCAAGAGAGACTTGAAAATCAAGTACTCGGCTACCCAGGCATCTAGTAAAGTGGGACATGGGAGCGGAGGCTTGAGAGTATGAAGTGAGTGAGACAACCTGCAGCATCTGATAGTACCCTCTCCCTCTCCCTCTCCCTGGGCTGTCGCTGGTGACACATTCATAAAATCACATAAAGGACACTTCATCCAGGACAGCCCAAGCTCCACTCGCTGTCTCCCAGATCCAACATCTAGGAGTGCCACAGATCTATTCTTTTTCTCCAAAAGAGACTTCCTCCCTCTCCATACCCTAGTCCATGGTCTTAGGTGTAGACAAGACAATTGCAAAATATTTTATCCAGGGGTCAGGAACCTGTCACTCACGTAACACCTTTATCTAGGATAGAACAATAGCCAGCTGTGTGACCACAATTAAATCATGTTTTTCCTGTCCTGTCTCTGCTGCCCAGTCCCTCACTGAAAGGTAAATAAATCCAGTACAACATAATGACCCCTGGGGGAGGCTGATTTAAAGTGGAAAGAAGCCTCTTTACCTACTGGCTAAATGAGCTTCCGGAGCCTGTTTACTTACCAGTGAAATGCAAATAATAATAATGGTGTCTATCTCAGGTGTGATATTACATGAGATGATAAATGTTTAGTGCTGTGCAGTGTCTAGTGCATATCATTGCTTAAAACTTTTGTTTTAAAAGTTATTATCTCCTTTATAAAAGTGAAGTGCTTTCCCACTCCCTTCATACAGGAGAAGTTTGAACTTGGCACCCCAACTCTTTTTTTGACACCCCAACTCTTAAAAGTCTTTTCCTATTTCAATAACGTACATCATATCCCTTTAAGTTTCCTTGTAAATTAATGTAATTTCACAGAAAACTAATTATTGGTAGCACCAATAGAGTATTTCTAATAAATCACAAAAGGACCTCTGCTTTAATGGCATACAATGATGTTGCTCTTCCTTCCTGGTCTGTGTTTTACTGGACTTACTGGGCTGCAGTGGGGCTGATATCTCATAGTCAAAACAGAAGCAATGGGGCTCATCTCCTCACAGTAACTAGTTAAGGATGATGCTTTTATGGGCACTGAATGGCTGGCAACTGGTCTTTAAAGTTTTAGGACTAAGTAAGATCAATTTACCCTGGAAAGTTCAAAAAGGTCTGAGGTCTCTCTTTTGCTTATCAAAAAATTATCATGACTTAAAAATAAGGGAGAGAGTAACATCTCCTCAAATCGCTTTAGACACGTGACAAGAATGGTCTTTAAAACCGCACAAATGGGATCCCTGGGTGGAGCAGCGGTTTGGCGCCTGCCTTTGGCCCAGGGCGCGATCCTGGAGACCCGGGATCGAATCCCACATCGGGCTCCCGGTGCATGGAGCCTGCTTCTCCCTCTGCCTGTGTCTCTGCCTCTCTCTCTCTCTCTGTGACTATCATAAATAAATAAAAATTAAAAAAAAATAAAACCGCACAAATAATACTACATTTGCGCGTACAAGCCCACAAATCCCTTATCCAAAATTGTATTAGAAATCGTAACTTTTCTGACTTTAAAAAGGAAATAGTACACATCTATTCCATATATAGTCCATATATTCCATAGCACAGGGCCTGAAACTGCACCCTGCAATCAAAGGCATTTTATTATTCAGAGAAATTTAAGAATATTCACGTTGCCTGGGACAAATCACCAACTTTCCTTTTACGTCAACCCAGAATGTTTTGCACAAAACTAGTTGCAAAACAGAAAATGTTTTCAGAGTGGTTTGCATTTTAGAACTGTGATTAAAAGCTATTAAGGCGTACGTGTGTGTAATTTATTATTGTATCATTTACAAATAGAAGAAAACATTTAATATTAAATGAGAGAAATAATGATCTTTTCCTTTCAATGGACCCTAAGATGTAAACTAATCTTTGAATTTGAGACTTATTGCTTGTATTTATAGAGAAGTCTTGGACTTCTTTCATCGTGGATCTATTTATATTTCACTCTGATGAATGATGGTGTTGAAACAGTTTATGAAAATATGAGAAGAAAGGGTTTTAAGGATGGCTGAGAAAATTGGAGTGAAGGAAAACTAAGAGTAAAGCTCCAGGCTGGTCCAGAATGCGGAAATGGATTCCTTCTGGCCACCTGCTACGGGCAGATGACAAACAGCACTGAGCTTCCCAGGAGCCAATGCAAAGAGAGTAAGGTGACGAGCTTAAGCTTTCCACTGTCCACAAAATAAATGCAATGCAATCTTTCATGCACGGCACGGCATTTTGTGAATCTGAGACTGGGAGTTTTCTTTTCCCAGAGCTCCAAAATTCTCTGTACCAGCAGAGGCCACAAATTCTTCCTGGTGGCTTGTTCTGTCCTTAAATGCTGACTTCCGGCATAATAGAAGCAGTACTACTACCCCAAAAAGCCAACTGATGAGGTTCAGGGGCACACACCTCCGGCTGGCTACACGTGAGTGGACGAGACCCAGTTAATTTTTGCCAGCTGGACTTTGTCCAGCTAGGCTTCCTTTTCTTTCTTTCTTTCTTTCTTTCTTTCTTTCTTTCTTTCTTTCTTTCTTTCTTTCTTTTCTTTTCTTTCTTTCTTTTCTTTCTTTCTTTCTTTCTTTCTTTCTTTCTTTCTTTCTTTCTTTCTTTCTTTCTTTCTTTTCTTTCTTTTCTTTCTTTCTTTCTTTCTTTCTTTCTTTCTTTCTTTCTTTCTTTCTTTCTTTCTTTTTCTTTCTTTTTTTTTTTTTTTCATTTAGGCTTTCTGACCCAAACTTAGGTTGTCCAGGTTCTCCAGTAAGAACCACTGCCCATTATGGGAGATTTCACTTTGGAAGGAGAGATTATTACATCCTAGGTAAAAAGACTGAGAGACACGACTAAAGTCGGCCTCGGGCCTGTCACTGCAACCTACTTTGGAAAAATGGTGTTTTAGTGTTTTGGAGACTTTGAATGTGGGCTTTACCTTCTCTTGCTGCACTCTCTGCCTGCCTCTTGCTGGAGATCTCGAAGCAGGGACCTGCCTCTGCTAAAGATACATGACAAGCCCCAGGGCAGCAGGTGAAGCTGCAGTGGTGCATCAGGGTGTACGTGAGTGGTGCTCCTCGGAGTTTGCAGGTAAGACTTGGGGCCCTGCTCGGCTGCTCTCCTGGGTCTGTAGTACTCCCCTGCCTCCTCCCAGCCCAGCTGCCACCCACAGTCTGACACTGGCTTTGTAGATGGCATCTGCTCTGGCCTTGAGCCCGCCGGCCAGCTCCTTCCACAACGCTGAGAGCGCTCCTA
Source organism: Canis aureus (assembly GCF_053574225.1). Classification (NCBI taxonomy): domain Eukaryota; kingdom Metazoa; phylum Chordata; class Mammalia; order Carnivora; family Canidae; genus Canis; species Canis aureus. The sequence goes on along the minus strand of NC_135628.1, from coordinate 6,385,454 downwards.
CTTCCTCTCGGACTCTTGATTCATATCCAGGGTTCAAGCTCCTTTCTAATTTCCCACCGTGTCATTATTTTTTTTTTTATTTGTGTCCAATAGAACAGCATCATCGATAACTATAATAGACCTCTATACCCAAAGTATTCCCGCCTCTGAAGTAAAAGCTGGCAAATCCTCACAGATATATCCTTATTAATACTATTACCTTGATGTATTACCACACCAGTCTAGTAATAATGACAAATAATTTCTGAGAATGGGAGAGAAACAAAGAAAAATAGACTGCATGTCTTACAAAAGAAGAAACATTCATCTTGTAACCGGTTTTTAATACCGGTTAATACAAGTGAATAGTATTATTCACTTATTTTAAACAGCCTGAGATCAAGTTCAACAAAATGTTACATTTTGGGGTGTTCTTATACATGTAAAGCTGAATGTTATTTCAGTCTTTTTTTTCAAATTTTTATTTACTTATGATAGTCACAGAGAGAGAGAGAGGCAGAGACACAGGCAGAGGGAGAAGCAGGCTCCATGCACCAGGAGCCCGATGTGGGATTCGATCCCGGGTCTCCAGGATCACGCCCTGGGCCAAAGGCAGGTGCTAAACCACTGCACCACCCAGGGATCCCTTTTTTTTTCTTTTTTTTCTGGTTACTTAGCAGCCCACGAAACACTACAGAGCCTTTCCTCCCCTACACCCTCTCCCCTTAAACACTATTACTATTTTATTCCACTTATGAATTAAGTTTATAAGTTTGATTGATGCCGGATAAACTATGTGTCAAAGCAGCAACTCCTCCTTATTGTATTAATTAAGAAGTAAAAAAAAAAAAAAAAAAACCGTCTGTAAGCTTTCTTACTTACATTCGACTCTTAGAGAAAATATGATTTTGACAGTGCTGTGAAGTTAAATAAATTGTGGAATTATCGATCAAGGATTTTAGGAGATTATTTCTCTGACTTTCTGAATGCTTCTGTCCGAAGTTAGATATAAAGAAATAAATCTTGATTGATCTGACTGACTGGGGAAACCTAGTTGTAAGTTTTTCACTGTTGCAAGTATTACTACTTTATTATTTTCACTTTTCATATAAGTTTCTTTGGCTTAAACATAAAGTCTACAATGAGCTCATGATTGTAAATATGCTCATTTCATCAACTCCATGCTGTTCCTAATCAGTCTTTTTTTTTCTTTCCCAAATTTTTTACATTGTTACATATTTTCATATGCTCTCTTTGCACCCCACATGTCTCTTTTGTAATTAATTACAACTGCAGTTAATTACTTATTTAGGCTCCGTCCCCCTGCCGGATTACAAATCCCATGTCTCCTTCGCTGCAGTCCCCAATTCCTAGGAAAGAGCCTGGCTAATCAAAGGTGCTCCATAAACGTTTGATATGAGTGCAAGCATGAGGGAGTAGATGAAGCAAAGCAACATACTTCCCATAGGGAGTGTTCAAAAAACATTTTGGTTTTAAACAAATCTCACATCTATTTGGTTCAGCTTTATTTCCTTTTTAAGCTCCTGTACTTTGAGGGCAACTTAACTCATATGTTTTTATTAATCTACACTCAGGATGCTCAGAAAAGCTTGTTTGATGTCCAAGAAACTTCACAAAAGAAACAAAAAGACACATTCTTTTATGAATGACAGCTCTTTCTATTTTTTCCCTCTAAGAAGAGTTTAAAACCAGACTTATTTGGTTCTCAGGTGAGAGCCACCCTAAATCTGAATTTCAGCTAACTTTTAATTAATTTTCGAGGTTCTCGGCATCCAAGGTTGGCACTGGTGGGAAAACTATCCCAAGAGATTATAATCCGCAGAAAACTAAGGGGGCTGGTGTTTCTAATCTACTTTTATCAGTCATTAAATTTTTAGCTTATCTAAACATGATAGATTGTGACCACATTTCATTCTCTTACCCTCTTAGACCAGAGCACGATATACACAGTCACCAGAACTGCTGATAACAATTCTAGACTCTGCATAAAACATTCTTCTCCCCCATCAGCCTAACAGCTTTAGCATGTTAGAGAGCACAGCTGTCCTCAGTACCTGTTCTCCCCTTCCTCCTTCCTAACGGCAATGCCTGATTTGTAGCTGGACCACAGCTGAAAGGCTACATTGCCTGGCTCCCTCCTGCAGTTTAGAGGTTAATGCATTTTGACCAACAGGATTCACTGAAAATGTTTCTGAATTTTTCTTCCAGGGAGGAGTCATGCCCTTTTCAAGCTGTCTTCCTCTTTCCTGGTACCTGGAATGCAGCATAATCTAGAAGGCTGGACCTTCAGCAGCCACGATGAGAACCAGAAAGCAGAAGCTACGGGCTAAAGGTAACAGTAAAAGCAAGCTAGGGTGTAAATCTTTGAGTACCTCATGAGGCTGTCCTTCCCACTCTGGATTACCTACCTGTAGACTCACTTTATGCGAAAGAGAAGTAAATACTATCCTGTTTTGGCCATTATTATATTTGATTCCTTGATCTTACAGATAAATCTAAACCTAATTTAAAAAAAAAAAGAAACTTAGGAAATAATTTAAAAAGAGAAATACAATGAAAATGGGAGCAAAGTATTATCCGCCTATGACATTGCCTAAGAGTAAAGACAAAGGATTCTGGAAAATTGTGAGGAAATTGGTTATGTTTTATCATTTTTCTTTAAAATACTTCCTAGATGTGCCAGTAAAGAATAGCTTTACTGTACATATCAGGCTTCTTCTGTCCTTCACAAGAGAAAAAAAATACTTTATGATTGGGGTATCAAGACATCTTAACCTAACAGTCACACTAAACTTTATTTATTCTGATTTGTTTTCATTTTATTGTATATATTTTCTTCCTTAATTATTTTCTACTTGCATTCTTATTAACCTTTAGTCACCTCCTGTGTGGGAAGATGAGGAAATAAATATATTGATGATGACCTGATGTATCAAATTAAATGAGGAGCCTCCCTCTTCCATTTACGGTGGCCAAGAGGCACCTTATAAAGGGGGTGATGCCTGAAGGACAAACATTGCCCTTTCACCATCCATGAGAATATATTTTAGGGCAAATGAGTAAAATGTATATGGATTAGTTACTAAGCATTACATGTAAATTGACCTTTCTCTGTTTGAACACAAAAAAATATTCTTCTCCAATAAAGTAAAAGACTTCATTCTTATGAAGCAAGAACAAACAAGTGACCTGTCCAGGAGGAGCTGGCAGGCTCAGGGCACTTCATCACCCCATAAGGTTTGCTTTGCGGGTTAGAGAATTGCAATGTGTTCAAAGACTAATTGCCATTTTGCCTACGTAAAACTAACTGAAATGATTAATACGTGATGGTCTCATAGGATCTTCACACGTCCTTCCTCATATATCTATCATGATATGAGATTATTTGTACGTGAGCAAATGCAGGGGCAGTACAGAGATCACAATGCATACTGTTATATGGGCTGGCCATAAAAGCTCTCCCATAAGCAGCACTTGCACATGAGATTAAATAACCTTATGTAAATCTCTGACAGGCCTCTCCTCCCTGTTTCTCGGCTTACAACTTTTGTTTCTCTTCAATTTATCTAAGGTCTAGAAGAGGATGATCTCTCCTTGGAGTGTCCTGTGAATCCTTTCGGATTCCAGAGTGCTGTTGAGCATTAGCTATTTGTCACTGCTTCTTAGTCCCTAAACCTGCAAAATGGGCTTGAAAACGAAAAGATGGAAAATGTAGTGTATTGTGTTAAGCTCATCATTTCAAAGGAACACACACTGAAAAGGCAATATAATCCATACCTCAACCAGAATAAGTAAAACAAGTCTTCACATAAGAAATAGTAGACCTCTGGGCCTTAACACCCAGCACAGGGTCTCGGCTACTGATGTACACGTGGAGATCTGTGAGTAGATGCCTGATTGTCATCAAGTGTGCATTCTGTTAGGTGTTAGGTACTGCCCTCTCTTCTAGCAGAGGAACCTCCGTATTTTCCAAAAGTGTTAAAGTCATGAAAACCAAGGAAGATGAAGAAAATATAACCAACCAGAAGAGATTAAGGCCACCTAACAACTAAATGCAATGTGGTACCTTAGACTAGATCCTGCACTGAAAAAGGACATTAGTGTGGAAACTGGTAAAACCTGAAAGAAGTCTAGTTTAATAGTATTTACCAGTGTTAATTTCTTAGGTTTGACTATGGTTATGTAAGATGCAAACATTAGTGGGACCTAGATGAAGGGTACATATGTACAGGAATTATACTATTATTTGTAACTCTTCTGTAAATCTAAAATAATTTCAAAATGAAAATATTTTTTAAAGGGTGTTTAAAAATCGAAATACAACTTCATTTGGAGGATGGGAGAATAAAAAAGAGGTATAAAAACTAAAACGTTGACATCCTTTATGGGGAGCAAATTATGTTTTAGTTGATTAATCGAGAAAAAGCATAACATGATAATCATATAATACGTAAATGTATCAAATCAACATGCTGTACACCTTGAGCTTACACAATGTTATAGGTTAAATATACTTCAATTAAAGAACAAGATAAGGAAAAAGAAGTCTACACATATAAGTTTGAAATATGGACTTAAATACTAGATATGAGGTATATAAGAATTCAAAGTGATTGTCTCCGAGAAGTAGGAAGAAGAAGGGGGAAGGAAGCTCCATTTTTCTTATTATTGTGGTAAGTCTTTTAGCAAAAACTGACTTTTATAATACAGTACATATATTTGTTTGACTGTAAAGAATTAAAGCAATTTTAGAAATAAACAAGTCAACAGATTTTTAAGGATCTAAAGTTGGAGATAGGGATCCCTGGGTGGCGCAGCGGTTTGGCGCCTGCCTTTGGCCCAGGGCACGATCCTGGAGACCTGGGATCGAATCCCACATCGGGCTCCCAGTGCATGGAGCCTGCTTCTCCCCCCGCCTGTGTCTCTGCCTCTCTCTCTGCCTCTCTCTCTCTCTGTGTGACTATCATAAATAAATAAAAATTAAAAAAAATAAAGTTGGAGATAATTTTGAGGGCCAGGACAAGGCACCAGGTACCATTACCAGTTATTGAGCATGAGACCCATTGCCTTCCAATGAAACTGGAGCACCCAGCACTGATTAATACAGATCTACCACGCTACTTAAAAGTCTCATCATACGATGTTAACAAAAATCAACTATCCGAAGAGGTTTTGAAACTCATGAAAATCAAGATATCTTAGAAATGTAATAGATCCTTTGGAAGACTGACATTCTCCCTTCTATCATGAAACATGGCAAAGTTCAACAAGGATCTATAAGCATAAAAAAAGGACATTAGATGATTGCAAAAGGTAGATTAAAATAAAGATCTAGAAAAAATGTTTCCCCTAGGAAGACTAGGATTAGGACCTTAAGGAAATGAAATACTATGGATTTTGAGGGCCTACATTACTGTGAGGGAGAGAGAACTAGGGAAGCTTTTATTTAAATTTTAAGGGTTTTGGGTTTTTTTTTTTTTTTAAGTCTTTCTACTCTCTCTCTTCCTGTTTTCAGTCATTATTATCCACCTATTTTCTATCTTCTCCTTCTCTTCTTTTTATTTACAATTTTCCATGTTTTTCATCTTACTTTCTTAAAGGAGTCCCCTTTTGAAGTGTGCCTTTTATCTCAATAACTAACAAGAAACACTTAATAATAGAGACTCTTAAGTATTGAGGAATATGCCACCTAATAGAACAGGAATAAGTAGTCTTTAATCTAGCCATAGTAATATTGTTTTTCTGATATTTTAATGTCATTTTGGTGATTATCACATACTATCTATAAAAGGCAACCCAAGGATATTTGAAATTCTTTAAAATGTTTACAGGTAAAAAAAAAAAAGTAAAATAAAATAAAATGTTTAGATGTAAAAAAAAAAACAGATCTTGCTATTTTGTTACTATTTTATTGTTTTTGTTTTATCATTGCATCTTTTCATAATTATTCTGAATTATTAGGTTCTAAGAACATTCTTAAAGATTCGATATGAAGGAATTTTTGAGGAGAAATGATACATGCTACTAGTTCCTATGTAATGCTTCAATTTCTTTCCCTGTGTTTGTTTTTATGTTTTATTGCTAGATCCATCTGTAAAGAAAGGCTGGAGTCTTTGCCTGAAGGAAAGAGTATATGAATATGTAAATAATACTTTAATGTGATGAGATTTTCTTATTTGAATATAAATTTGATAGGTAGTGTTATCCTAAATATCAACACAGTTCAGAACCAGATGATCGCATTCTGTTAACTATTTCTAGATTCCATTTGCAACTGTGTGATTTATTGAACAAGTATATAAAGATTGAAACATGAAAACGGTATGCTTTTTATTTAAAGAAATCTAGACTTTTCATTTCATGTATTTATTAAGCATAGCTATAGGCAAAAAGTGAAATTTAAGGACAATCAGACATCTTATTACAGAGGATGAACCTGTATAGATTCTTATATTTTAAGCTCTTTTCCAGAGTGTGATTAATCTACCAAGGATGTGCCGACTTTCTTTATCCAAATTCGAAATTGAAGAAATCCCTTTCGGTGTTTTATATTAAGGAAAAAATTGTAAACACTGTCATTAAAAATCATTGTACTACCAAGAAAACATACTGAACTATGAGAACTGGATTAGCACTTACATGCTTTAGTTATCAAGAGATAGTTCATGGATAAGGTCACTGAGAATTTGGCCGTGGTGAAGAAAATCATGAATAACATTCAAGTGTATTTAATAAAAAAGAAGGTCAGACAAGGATTTCAGCATTGAGACTAAGGTGGGGAAGCAGTGTAAAAAAATAGTAAGAAGCCTACTTTTTTTTTTATTATACTGAGTGTTATTGTGGAACAAAGAATAATACTTTTTAACATCATATCTCTGTCTGAAAATGATTGTCCAATAAAGATGCAAAAGAAACCTGACAGCACACTTTGTGTTGTCAAGTGTCCTGACAATACAGGAGAGGAAGACAAATTCAAATTCAAATTAGAAGAAAGTTAGTGACTAGAATAAAAGAAGTGGATTAGGGCTCAATAAGTCAGCTAGTTCATGTCATTGCTTAACTGGGTATGAGAAAATCATCCAAAGTCAACTGGCTAGTCCATTTTAATACCTCCTATAAAATACACTTCCTTCTGCAATCAGCTTTAGTAAATAGCTTCAGAGCATAAAGGCCTATTTATTGAGAAAATATTATCTCAAGGTTAAGAGAACGAAATGCCTTAGATATTGTGATTACCATACCTGATGTAACTCTACAAACACTGAAGAACTTGTCAAATGATTTATTAGGGAAGGTGTTTTCATCTGGTTTTACAACTTATAAATACAATTTAATTTTACTATGACTTGAAAATTTATACCTCTAAGCTTTCACACCTTTCTCTTGAACCCTACATTTGTATATCCAACTCCTAATGTAGTATCTCCATTGGATTTCTAATATTCATCTTAAAACTGAAAGTCTACATACCTTCTTTCTATATGCACATAGACACACACTCATACTTGGCTCATCCTGCTGGCTTAGGAAATGGCTACTTCATACTTTGAGTTGATCAGGTCAAAAATCAGGAAATCCTTTTGGCTCAATTTTTTAAAGATAATTAGAATCCCAACCCTTCTCATCACTTCCATTACTAGCTTGTTCAAAGCCATTATCGTCTTGTAGATATTCAATTCCCATAACTTCCATAAATTCCCATGATCTTCCCACTTTCAGTAGGGTAGGGTACTTGTTACTTACTAGCTGATTATAACCTCTATGCCCTCTTATAGTCTACTCTCATAAAAGCCTCATGATCCTTCTAAAACATTATCCAAATCATCTTATTCCCCTGCTCACAACCCTCATGATTTCCTACCTTAATTCAGAGAATGTCACAGGGCCTTCTCCAATCACTCGATATAAAACAGCACTCTATCTGGCATGCCTAGACCTTTCTACTCTGCTTTATTACTTTCTCTGATACTTACCACTATCAGACACATTCTACATTTAAGTATTTATATAATTCCTCTCTGCCCTCATTAGAATCTAATAAGCTCCATAAAGGTAAGGGTGCATGTGTGTTTTATCTGCTACTTTATTCTGAGCACCTAGAAAAATACTCAGCTGAAAATTTTTGAATGCATAAATGCATCAAGCAATCAATGACAAAGTTAAAGGGACTGTCACAGAAACCTATTATGTAATGAATTATGGATTGAATTATATCCCCCCGAAAATATGTTCAAGTCCTAACTCCTGGAATCTGTGAATTTAACCATATTTAGAAAGAGGGTCTTCTCATTAATCAAGTTAGGATGAGGTTATATTGAATTACAGTAAGCCCTAATCCAATGATTCATAGGGCATCATCATAAGAAGAGGGAGATATGAATATAGACACATGCACAGAGAGAAGAATCCCATGCAAAGGAGACAGAGATTGAAGGGATCCATCTATAAGCCAAGGAATGCCAACAATAGTCCATAACCACCACAAAATAGAGAGAATCTTCCCTTTGGGCCTCAAGAGGGAGTATGGTTCTGCAGACATCCGAATTTTGGACTTCTAGCCTCCAGAACTAGCAGACAATAAATTGTTGTTGTTTTAAACTACCCAGTTTGTAGTAATTTGTTACAGCAGCCCTAGGAGGGTAATACGTAAATTTTACCTCTTTTCGCTCAAATCTTAGAATATTAAAAGTTCATCCCGACCTTTAGATGGAGATTCTTTTCCACAGGACAATTCTCACTATGCTTGACTAACAGCAGTGGTTTAGGGTTTTACTTACTCATCAAAATCAAGGGGCAAAATAGGCTTCACTCAGCCTCTAAGAATAGGCTTTTACAGAGCCTCTAAGAAAGTCTGCAGAATAGACAACCCAGCGAGCACAGGAAACACAGAGCAGAAGCTCATGTCTCCCAGCTGTCAAATGTCCCAATTTCTCCAAGTTGGGGTGTATGTGATTATGAAAGTTGAGGTCTAGTGGGTATGGACTACATTGGTTCACAGAAGCCAACAGCTTCAGCGTCCCATTAATTTTTCTACCTTGCTGGACTCATAACCCCCTCAGAGGTATGGAACTAAATTCCCTCTCTGATATAGCTGATTACTCATCAATTACAGGTTACTCAATAAACAGTCTAGAAACCCCAAGTATATGTGCATCATTCATTATATGTCAACTTTCGCAGGATTCTTGTTTATCTTCTATCTGGCACACACTAACACATTCCCCGTCTTCATGTGTCAAGGAGGATAATTCAACCAAGGGTCAAATCCTTAGATGCCCCTCAGGCTAAACAAAGGCAGCAGATCAGGGAAATAACCATTTCCTTCCAGAGTGCAATGTATACCTTAAAAAGACAATTCCAAGAACTGTCTAGATAAATCAATACAAAATGTTTCTTTCATTTGTGTAGCACATGGTACCTTAAAGCATTGACATATAAACACATTTCCCTCAACAATTCACTGAGGCAAAATAGGGCACCTGTGATCTTCTTTACTTATTACAATCCTCAAAACGAAAAACTTGGTAGCTTATATATGGCTTTTCTATTAAATCTTCCAACACCTATAAAAACCTGTTGTTGGTAATTAAGTCAAATTAGAAAGGTTCAAATGTATTCCCAAGTTTTTGAGGACAGACTTCATGCGAATAATTAGTAAGTTCTTGTCATAATCATTTCTTGACGCCACTTTAGATATCAATTATTGGGATGTTATAGTCATTACTGTGATCTCGCCCAGTATCCTACAGGTGTATTTTCCTATTCAATTGTGGATGGCTCCTGGATCTAATCTGATGAATATAACAGCCTAATCTCTGTAATTTCTCCAGTCACCAAATGCAGTTGTTTCACCATAGTAAACCCCATAGAACGGAACTAAAACTAGGAAGCTTAATCCACTAAACTATTCCACAGTAAAATATACAACTAACAATAAGAATCTGGTTTATATAAATCAAGACAGGGTAGAAGCTTGAAAGAAGCCTATTCTACTTCTTAATCAGAATTTTGTGTCATCATCCATTTATACATGGATAAAATTTATTGTTTTATTCTTTCCTTTTCTGTAGAAAAAAAATGTATATGTACATTTTTCTTCCTGAGTGGAGATTTTTTTTTTTTTGGCTTTTAACAACACATATTTCCATGTATTAGCAGTCTCAGACTGTCAAAAAGTATTGTTAATTGAGTATAATTATGACATTCAATATGGCAAACACTTTAGTTTGATACAGCTCTCACTAACTCCTCTATTAAACAAATATTTATTGAACACTTGCTATGTACCAAGAACTAGAAAGTGCTATGACGTCTGCAACAAGGATGAATAAAACATAATTACTCTCTGGTTCACAATCTGATTGAAACCAAGCCTTAATATCGTAGAATCCTTTCAAATGTATGAACTCCTATCACATGATCATCATCAATTGCTTTACACTATATTCTGGAATTTAGGCTTGAAATTCTAAAATGTTTTCTATTCTAATATGTGCAACATGGACCATAGGTATTAGGAAAATTACTAGAGAAAATATAGCATTATTTACATTATTGTACATAATAATGCACATTATTCCCTCAGTGGCTATGAAAAGTACTTCAATTAAGAAAACTGTCCCACTGGTTCTAAATTCATTAGACTTTAGATGAATTCTTCCACAGATTACCCAGCAAAATCCTAGAGAACCGATGTCTTGTCGAACGCCATCTGATGCACTGTAATAAATACTGATGGGTCTATCTGATTTAAAGAGTTTGCTTAGCTCATGTCATTTCCTAAAATATTTATTTATACATTGAATCAATCTTAGTCTTTAATAACTATCTACTTTTAGGAAAATATCTCAACTTAAACAGTACAACATTGGGGATTGATGTTTTTCCTCTCTTCTTTAGCTAGAAACAGCACAAAATAGTAGATAACAGAGCAAGGAATAAACATCATCTTGGAGGAGATCAATTCATTTGCTAATTCCACAACTGTTTACCAGCCCACTTCTGTGTCAGGTTTTGTGGTCAGGCACTAGGAAAACAAGGAGAACCAGAGAGAGAAGGCACCACCCTGCTGGAATTTACAACTAGTGAAGTTCAGACATTAACCCTATAACCATACAGACATACGCATATATTTTAAATGAATGGCTTTTACAAATAAGGGCTACATTTCCATATTCTGACAAAAATTGATCTGATGGTCTTAGATATGTAAATGTAAAAGGCAAATTACCTTTGGATGGTCTTTCCTGTTTTCGGAAGAATAACTTAAGTAGTGGCCCTCAGATGATTAAATACCTGGGAGGCAAGTCCGATTATCCTGGGGGGAAAAAGAACAAACAAGTAATGTAGTTATGTTTTAAGTAGCTTTAGGACATCATTGCTGGAGGCTCTGCAGAAAGTTGGACACGGTTTCTGGAGCTAGAACTAGCTCTGACCACATCTGCCCTGAGGAAGGCTGGCCAACCCACACTTGGGAAGCCATGACCTTGAACTGCAAGACGTGGTAGCCATGAGAGTAACATTGGATCCTCAGGCCTCCTAAGGTATGAAGATCTCTCAGTTGAACTTAACTTTGGCTATTAGCAGAACTGCTATGAAAGTGCTCTGTTCTCCTGATAAAAGCTGAAGTGAAGGATGAGCTGCCTCCACTGAGTTACAGAACCACCCTTCAAAGTAACTTTCAGCGTGAGAATGGCTTCTTAACTCACCAGCCGACAATTTCTGCCTGAGATCTCCATTCTCGAGTCTTGAGGCACAATCACACTGTATCTTAAATATCTATTGCTTCAGGCTTATAAGGCAACAAAACTCAGAACCCACCTCTCCCCATTTCTCTGGGGTAACTTAGCACCCAATGGCAATGAGTAGATGATGGGGTTGAAGGTGCTTTCATGTGAGGATCCTGGCTTATTCATCTAATACTTCTTTTAAACAAGTTTGTTTTCTTTGAAATAGGAAATCTAATAATTTAGGGTTTTTTCTTTCCATCTTCTTACATATTTGTCGTTCACAACAAGGCTTCCATTTACTATAAGTTAGCAGTTAGGACCTTTGGAGCAGAAAGATTAGGGAAATATAAAGTTTTTGATCTTCATAAAAGTAGGGTTTAAGTAAAACAACTATAATTAAATATAAAGTTTTAAGAAGGAATAAATACTTTACTAAATAATGGCTTGAAAACTTTGAATACATTGACCCCAATATATTGATTACAGACCTGGTGAGCTATACTACAGGGTTTGACATAGAGAAGGTCCAGACTCTGCCTCTCAGAGTTGTGAGGGGTATCGATGGCAGAAAACAAATAAGTGAAGTTGCCAGTAGAACGTATGTCCTGATCTCCCTTGCTTTAGACAGAAACGCTTTCCTTGCTAGAAAGTAAGTTAGACTGATTAAGGGGCCTTGAAATGGCAGTGAAGGGTTTGTTTCAAGATGTATTTGGGAATCTAAAAGGAACTGCTTCAGAGGCTTGCTCCATACCCATCAGGAGACTCATGAGGGACAAATCTGCACCCCTCATACTTAGGCAGAAAAAGAGTTTAGTGCACCTGAGCTTCTCTTGGCTTCTATGAGGTATGAAGGGAATCATATGATCCCCTGACTATGCTGAAGGAGAGGGATTACAGAATTGGGAGAGTCGAGAATGAGCCAATGGCGCTGCCATGGATGCCCCACCGTGATCATGTAAGGAGGTGGCAATACAACAAATGCTATTGGGGGAGACAACCTAGTCTAGGGGCCAACTGGAGGATGTGGCCAAGACTCAAGGAATTCTTTACTGTAAGAGACTAGCGGCTTCCCAATTAGCCAGAGTTGAATGACCAATCACCCACATTAAAACCTGTCTGTTAAAACAGTGCAGCAGCTCCAGTTTTCCTTACTAATCTGGACCAAACTGATAACAATCAAATTGTTTCTAATCCTAGAAAAAAAATCATGTACAATGCAATTTTAGGTCAATTTCTTCTAAAGAATAATAATAAAAAAAAAGACTAAAACTAAAGACTCAAGTTACTTTTCAAAAAATATTTCTCACATACATAACACAGCTAGTTGTGTCCTTGACTAGATTCATATGGTTCTTATCTGCACATTTTTCACATTCAAAGGGATTTCTCATGCTTACCATTTCTTCTTTCCTTGACCTGCATGGGTATGGATTTCTGTCTATATTGGGAAATGCAACTGCGTGGAGATGTTTATCGTGTTGTTTCATATATCTTAACATTTGTGGAAAATAAGTGGTCACTTGGATGTATATCTGCAGGTTTCATTTCCAATGGTGGGACAGAAGCATGGTCTCAAAATACAATATAGTATTTATATCTTACCCTGGATGAGAGGCAAATTTAAGAGTAATTTGAAAATATACCCCAAGCAAAATGAAAATCGAAAAGTAGAAATTTCCTAACTACAAAATAAATACATCTTCAAGGGAATGAAGCACTCTTTTAAGTGCCCACCACATCACATCTAGTCCCCAGAGCATAACAGCCATTATTCTATATTCCTATGTGTAACTGGAATATTGTAATATTTTTAAGTGACAGATTTTTAAGAAATAATTAAACCACGTGTGTGTTTCTGTATATTGTAAATTGCGACGTTTGATTGGCCTGATGATAAAAAATAATACTAGTTTTTTAAAGGGGTGTGTTAGAGATAGAGAAGGGCTGCAAAACTGACCAAGATATCAAATACTTTTACGATGAATACAAGCAAAAAGGACACCTTGCATGAATGGTGAATGTTGAACGGCTGCCCTAAGGGATTCAGAGGCTCTAACCTAACTAAATACAACATCCTGAGAGGTGAGAGGAGGAAAGCATGCTATTATATCTCACAGGAAACATTCTGATTCTGGTGTCTCATTCTCATGACAAAGGTGGCAACCAGAATAGAGAATAGCACAGCATGCATCCATCCTCCCGACAAAGACAGGAAGAAGAATGGAAAATAATGCAAAGTTAGCACCTTCTTGTTCAAATATATTGTAATCTTAGGGTCTTCCTCTCTTCCAGAAAGGATGTAAGACACTTAGTCCTGACAAAGTGTAACTGTGATCTAATAATTGCCAGAACTCCAGACCTTAGAGAATTTCAGGGTTTTACAAATAGGAAGGCATACTATCATTCATAAGTGTTTTCACTTTACCAGAAATGGTTGTTTAGCTTTTTGAAAAGGAAATATAATTGTTATACCACCAAATTATAAAGTAGAACCAAGACTCGTCAAAATTTGCACTGTGGTAATCTTAGACTATTAGCAAGAGAAAAGAATTTATGCTGGACAAAGACAGGAAAAAAAATCTACACAAATCCTGTGGTTAGAATATTTGTCACTTTAGCTAGCGGTAATATAGAACAAATAGCAGAGCTCTTTCTATGTACGTACATATGTATGTTCATGTCATTGTGTATTTATAGATGAGAGATAAGCTAGAGATTGTAATAATAAAATTAATTTATAAAGGTCAGTAGACCGACTCGTTGTTACATGTCATAAAAAAACATTTTTCAAGGGTCGAAGTTCCATAGTTAAAGTAAACTGAAGAAAGTTAAGATTTTTCAAATAAAAATTTGTATGCAAATACTATTATCTGGGTATCTATTATATTTTCCGTAATAATTTGATCATTCCAAACTGCAATTAGGGACACGCACTACAAAGTCAATGACTGTTTCATAACTTTATGGTTGTGAACTCTCGAACCTTCATTTCAAAATATTTTTTTACCATGTTGAGATCTTAACTTCTGAAATAACATTTTGAGAAGTTCTAGAAGCTATTAAAAGAGGCTTTATAAACATTCACATATGTCACTCTCTCACAACACTGCTATGAGGAAGGATTCCTTATTATCTGTACTTTACAAAGAAAAAACTAAGCGCACAAACATCCGTGTGGAGGAAGCCAGGATAGAAGCTTGAAGTTTGAAACAAAGAGTGAAAAAAAAAAAAAAAGAAAAGAAAAGAAAAGAAAGAAAGAAACAAGGAGTGAAGCTGGCACTAAAGCAAAGCATTATTCTTTCAAACATGTACTTTGCCATATACATGTGGAGAAATCTAAATCTACTTTTCATATGGAAAAAACAATGTGATAACTGTGTCTAACTCAATAGAAATGTGATATCTAAAACATGACTTGCTGGAGGAGTTGTCAGCAGATCTGGATTTTTGCATATTTACATACCTTTTATTTGTTTTTTGTTTTAAAAGACTCCACTGTGGTTCAAACTCAGCTTGCTCAAAATGGGAAATTAAGTATTTGGGTACTGGTCCCACGAAGCTCTTTGTGTGACTATCTTAAAGATCTCATGAGAGAGAGAAGAGCTAAACATAGAGGAGTTACAGCTCGGTTTTAAGACCTGCTGTCTCAAACTACTGGGCAGTGGAGCCCTGTAGAGTGCCCCAGACAGAGGAAGACACCACTCTGAAGAGAGAGCCAGCTGAAGTTCACTAGCTGAAGCCTAGCCAATAAGATGTTGGGGGGAAAAAACGTGAACGTGGGGCAATGGCGGGAGACCACTCTGCATGTGGAGTTTAAGAAATGGAAATATTTAATAAAATTTTCTCGTCAATTTTATACAAATATGTTCAGAAATAAAGAGAGATCCTCAAAGTTAATAGAAGCAGACCTGCAACACCTTCAGGATGTGTATGTATATAGAAAAATGCCAAAAATAACAAGAGCTAACATTTTTAGATGTTTATGCTGTGGTAGGCATCATCCTAAGTGCTTTTTGTGCATTAACTCATCCTTGCAATAGTTCAATGATGTAGAACTTATTGTTAAAATTATATCGTTTTATCCATAGGGAGACTGAGACACAGATAGGCTTAGAACTTGTCCAAGATCACACATCTATTAAGCACTGGGACCAGACTTTTAACTCAGGCAGCTAGTTTGGGGCTTGTGCCCTTAATCACTAAGATGCAATCTCTCATAGGGTTGAAATCATGATAGAGCTAGAGGAACGAACTTGGGGGAAAGTGGGCATTTCACTGAAAAAAGTATACGGCAATGACAATTTTCTTATTATTTGATCACGTTTTTGATCGTACTTTACGCTGGCTTGGTCTGGAAAATACAAGTTGCATATGAAGAAGGAGGAAATGGAAGAGAAGGGGAGGAAATAGAAGAAACAGAAAAGGAAACAAAAGAAAGGAACTACATCTGGAACAATATGCTTTCTACTTACTTCCTATATAATGGTTTCTGGGTTAGTTTTTGTTGAAAGGACCCAAATGAGCATGAATCAATACTGCAATTATTATCCTCACTGGATGCCATCCTGCGCTACTGCTTGTTTATATTTGCTAATAAGTTTTGAGTTGTTGGTTCTGTTCCCAGCCCATTTAAAGTGGTTCCCAGAAAAAAAGGAAAGAATGTGTGATTAGGGCAATCTGAGAAGTAATTAAAATATTTTCAGAATCCTTGTTATATAAATAACACATTATTATTTACTTGTTCTGGGAGGCATTGCCAAATGCTATTGAAAAATTCAGATTCTTAGAATTTCATTAAAATGAAGAACATCTTAATACTTATTTTAGAATGTGCTGGAGAAGAAAAGCCTAGTGACAAGTATGTCAGCTCCGACTGTCCAGGTATAAGATGATTGATGCTTGTGAAAAATAAGAGTTGTAGCTGTTAAAATGTGAAGAGTCGGTATTTGGCCCCTTTCTCTTTGTGCTAGTTTTGATAAATGTATTAAAATTGCTAGATGTGGGTGGCTCAGCAGTTTAGCGCCTGCCTTCAGCCCAGGGCACAATCCTGGAGACCCAGGATTGAGTCCCACATCGGGCTCCCTGGGTGGAGCCTGCTTCTCCCTCTACCTGTGTCTCTGGCTCTCTCTCTCTCTCTGTGTCTCTAATGAATAAATAAATAAAATCTTAAAAAAAAATTGCTAGATGTATTAAAATATTCTAAACAGGGATCCCTGGGTGGCGCAGCGGTTTGGCGCCTGCCTTTGGCCCAGGGCGCGATCCTGGAGACCCGGGATCGAATCCCACGTCGGGCTCCTGGTGCATGGAGCCTGCTTCTCCCTCTGCCTGTGTCTCTGCCTCTCTCTCTCTCTCTCTCTCTCTCTCTCTCTGTGACTATCATAAATAAATAAAAATTTAAAAAAAATATTCTAAACATCAGGACACCCAAAAGAGTGAGTATCTTAAGATAAATGGGTACATAAACCCTGAAATGTTATCACTTTTTTTTTTTTCCCCTTTTGATGTCTCTAATAGGAACCTAAAAGTTACTTAGCTGCTATCTCTGCAGTCCAGTATAGCCTGGGCCATTAATGTCCTTCACATGTGAAAGATTTAATTTTCTCTGGGCAGCCACTCAGCTTCCTTTAGGTCTTCACCTTCTCGTCTCTAAAATGGAATATACATTAAATTTTCTCCCTTCTTCATTGCCTCCTTTCTGAGTATAGTTGGCACACAATGTTACATCAGTTTTGGGCGTACAACCTAGTGATTTGACAGGTGTATACTATGCTGTGTTCCCAAGTCTAGCTACCATTTGTCCCACTGCACTTCTATTATGGTATCCCTGAGTATATTCACTATTCTCTGTTTTTTATTCCCATGACCTACCCACTCCATAAATGGAGGCCTCTATCTCCCTCTTCCCTTCACACATCCTACCCAACCTCTCACGCCATCTTCCTCTGGCAACCATCAGTTTGTTCTCTGTATTTACAGTTCTGATTCTACTTTTTGTTTGTTCATTTCTTTTAAGGCTCCATTAATGAGTGGAATCATGGTATTTGTCTTTCTCAGTCTGACTTACTTCACTGAGCATAATCCCCTCTAGGTCCATCCATGTCGTCTCAAATGGCACAGTCTCATCTTTTTGATGGCTGTGTAATATTTCGTTGTGTATATATACCACATTTTCTGTATCCATTTGTCTATTGATGGACACTAAGGTTGCTCCCATGTCTGGCTACCGTAAATAGTGCTGCAATCAACACAGGGGTGCATATATCTTTACAAGTTAGTATTTCTGTTTTCCCTGGGTAAACACCCAATAGTAGAGTTATTACATCTATGGTATTTCTATTTTTAATTTTTTGAGGAAACCCCATACTTTTTTCCATGGTGGTTGTACCAATTTGCATTCCCACCAACAGTATACAAGGGTTCTCTTTCCTCCGCATCCTTGCAACACTTGCTGTTTCCTGTCTGCTTGATTTTAGTCATTCCCACTGGTATGAAGTCACATCTCTTGTTGTTTTTTTTTTCTTGGTGGTTTTGATTTGCATTTCTCTGATGATGAATGATGGTGAGCATCTTTTCATATGTCTGTTTGCTATTTCTATGTTTTCTTTGGAAAAATGTCTATTTAGATCCTCTGCCCATTTCTTAATCAGATTGTTTGGGTTTTTTTGGTGTTGAGTTGTAGGTGTTCATTACATATTCTGGATATTAACCTTTTTTTGGATATATCATTTGCAAATATCTTCTCCCATTCAGTAGGTTTCTTTTGTTTTGTTGACAGTTTCCTTTGCTGTGCAAAAGCTTTTTATTTTGATGGGACTCCTGATAGTTTACTTTTGCTTTTGTTTCCCTTGCCTTAGGAGACATATCTAAAAAAAATATTGCTATCACTGATGTCAGAGAAATTACTGCCTGTGTTCTTTTCTAGAATTTTATGGTTTCAGATTTCACATTTACATCTTTCATCTATTTTTTAAAATATTCTATTTACTTATTCATGAGAGACACAGAGAGAGAGGCAGAGACATAGGCAGAGGGAGAAGCAGGCTCCATGCCGGGAGCCCGAAGTGGGACTTGATCCCAGGACTCCAGGAGCACGTCCTGAGCCAAAGGCAGACACTTAATGGCTGAGCCACCCAGGCGTCCCTCTTTAATCTAGTTTATTTTTGTGTCTGGTGCTAGAAAGGAGTCCAGTTTCATTCTGTTACATGAATGTAACAGTTTTCCAAGCACCATTTATTGAAAAGACTGTTTTTTCTCCATTGTATATTCTTGTCCCCTTTTACATAGATTAACTGACCATAAACATGTGGGTTTATTTCTAGGCTCTCAATACTATGCCATTGGTTTGTATGTGTATTTTTGTGACAGTACCATGCAGTTTTAATTACTAGAGTTTTGTAGTATTTCTTGAAAACTGGAATTGTAATATCTCCAGCTTTGTTCTTCTTTCCCAGGATTGCTTTGGCCATTTGGGGTCTTCGGTGCTTCCATACAAATTTTAGTATTATTTGTTCTAGTTTATTATTTGTTCTAGTTTTGTGAAAAGTGCTGTTGGTATTTTGATAGGGATTACACTGAATCTTTGCATAATATGAATATCTTGACAATATTAATTCTTCCAACCCATGAGCATGGAATATTTTTCCGTTTGTGTCATTTTTAATTTCTTCATTGCCTTACAATGACATTTTGTTTAAAGACCACTTTCTGTTCCTTTAGTTGCAGGAATAATTTTAAATGATATTTCAAAAATGAAAACATTTTTGAATGTTTTATATTCAAATTTGTGCTAATGATGTCTACCTTTAATATTCAAATTTAGTAATCAGCTAAGTATTCAAGTATGATAGAATTTATCTGTGGAATAACCAAATAAACATATTCATGCCTATATACATCCATTATATAGTATAACACAAGCAAGCAGTGTTGGGAATATGATGTCATAATGTTTTAAGTTTTAAGGATACTGACATATATACAATCAAAAAGTAATTCTATCTTCCTTGAAGCAATTGTCTTTGGAAGTCTGTACATTTTATTTCAACAATTAGATCACTGTTCAAAATTGTATTTCAACTCTTCTTCTGGAATTGCCTTAAGAACTTGTGGCACTTTTATGTAAACAACCTTAATTCTGGCAAAATGTTATCAGTGATGGGTGGGTTTGGTTACTCACAAAAGATGATTTTCTTACAGAATTTACTGAATGACTTCTACAAAACCAGAATAAGGTATTCTAAGATTGTTTTGAATACTGACAGCATCACTGCAATACATACACCCAACTAAGTTGGAAGATGATACAACTTCTATGAATAATCTTTCCCATGGGAATTAATATGAAAAAGAATATCATTCAATTTATAGTGTAATTTCTAGCTTTTTTCTTTTATAGATTCCTTGCTTTAGCATTTATACATCATTTATACAGGTTTTTCTATCTATAGAAATGGTATGAATATCTGTCATAAAATAATTGTCATAATGTATTGATAAATTTATCCTTTCCATATTTCATGTATTTTAAGTATATATCAACACACTGTATAATTGTAGAATTACACACAGTTACCTGTAAGATGGGACAGATGATTTAAGATGACATTTTTCTTTCTATTCTGTCCAATTTGTGTGTGATATTTTCTTTAATAGTATTTTTAAAAAGAAATATATTATTTGATAAAATTATTGCTCAACTGAATTCCATCAAAATGTCATCGTTTTTATGTGCTTAAAAGGCTTCTTATCCTCTATTATTAAGTGATAAAAGATTATAATTTGACAAAAATGGATACTAAAATGAATGATTTAAAAATGTTTCAATAAAATCTAACATAAAATGCAAAGCAAATATAAAAAAGAATCCCTTTATTATTTAGAAACTACATTTTAATTTTTCTAACTCACTGTACATATTTTATATAGAGTCATTTGTGTGTATGTATATATAAATATACACACATATAAGCACATATACATGTATTTTATTATTACTTTTGGTTATTTCTAGATATATGCCATATACTTTTTAGGGTTTCACTTTTAGTTTACATTGACGATACTCGACTTCTAGGTCCTTAAATATTTCTACATGCTTTAATGAAACCTGTATCTATATCATAAAGCTTTTTATACTGTTAGTATGAAAAAAAAACTACGTTCAGTTAGTAAATGCCAATCATGTTCTTTAAATTAATTCTCCGCTGAGTCTAAGTAAGAAAAAGTTCTATGAACAAATTATTTTTCTAGAAAATATACTAAAGATAAATTTAGTAGAATTGTACAAATATATGGCTAATGATCCTAGAAACTTAATTGTACATGACATATTTGAAAATAGATTTAACTCTAATTGCAAAAGAAAAGTGCTTTGTCCATAATTTGAGAGAAATGAGGTGCTTTTCATTGGAAAAGGAAATTTGTAGTATCCTAAATCAGGTAAAATGTAAGTTTCCAAAGTAGGAGATATAGCATTATTTCAGCATTATGCTATTCATTGAATACTAATTATACGTGGGGCCAAGATTGTAGAAAATACCAAGAAAGTAGATAAGATATCATCATTCCCTTCAAGGGCATAGGTTCTACTAGAGAATATTAAACTGGCATGAAAGGTTTATCATACACATTGAAATGTCATAGATGCTATCATAAATACTTATATACATTCTTTAAAAAAGCAAAAACATATAAAATCATTTCAACCGTGGGTACTGAAAAGAAGTATCTGAAGGATAAGCCATTTTGATTGATCCATGAAGTTTAGTCCACAGCCTAATACTCCATGTGTATTTCTTATCTATTGCCACATAAAAAATTATCCCCAAATTTACCCCCAATTTTAATACACATGTATTATCTCATAGTTTCTAGGGATCAAAAATATGGATACAGCTTAGCTGGATCCTCTGCCTTACACTGTTTCACAAGGCTACAACCAAGGTATCAGCCCAGGGTCTGACATTTCATCTGAAGAGAAGGGATCCACTTCCATGTTCACTTGGCCTCTGTTGGCAGAACTCAATTTCTCAGATGTGGTCAGACTGTGGACCTCAGCTGGTCAGAGCATACCCTCAATTCCTTGTGACGGGCCTCTCCATCATGGCAGCTTGTTTCTTTTGAGTGTGTAAGTCAAGTAAGGCAATAAACAGAGTGTACTAGCAAGATCAAAGTCATAAGCTTTTGTAACCTAGTAATGGAAGTGACATCCCATCACTTGTGTTGTATTCCACTGATTCGAAGCAATTCCCTGCATGCAGCCGACACTTAAGCAGAGAGTAATTGCACATGGACAGGAATTCAAGGAGGTGAGGTCACTGAAGGCCAACTAAGAACTCTGCCTACCATAGGGGTTAATAAAAATAGTTACAGATGCTCTACTGGAGAAAACAGGGATAAGAAATGGCAATCACATGTGCTAAAGAAAACTTTCTTGGGGCACTATGCAATTGGATCAATCCTTGAGGTATTAGTTTAGTAGCCTGCTGACGTTCCAAGTAACAACACATTTTCATTTTGCAGCTTGTTTGAGTTAAGTGAGTTAAGAATTACTTTTGAAAAAAAAAAAAAGAATTCCTTTTGACTTAAGAGCATATTTTTAAGGGTAACTACTATTCTTTAAGCACTTATTACATGCTAGCCACTGTGTATCTATGTTCTTATTCAATATAACAATATACCCATAAGACTTTATTTATTATTATTTATTTATTTATTTATTTATTTATTTATTTATTTATTTATTTTTATAAGACCGTATTTAAATGAGAAAAACAGCATATCATTTAAAGGTATTCTAGCATGGTATATGTGGCAATAATAAATAGATCTATTATGCAATGGCTCAATGCAACAGCAATGTATTTCTTGTTTCCATAACATTCCACTGTCTATCCATGCTGGCAAGGATGGGGAGAGGTGATGGGCCTTCCCCAAATTTTCATCTGGGAGACTTAGGCTAATGGTATCTCTGCTATCTTCAAATATTGTCAGAAAAGTTGCCAGAAAACCATAGAGAAATTCATGTGGGCAGATCTTCTGTACCTAGCCTAAAAGCGACACACATCACTTCTGTTCACATTCTTTAGGGTAAAACTCCATCATTTTGCCGTCCCTCATTACAAAGGAAGCTTAGAAATACAATCTAGTTCTATAGGCTAGGAAGGAATGGAAAAGTATTTCGGTAAACAAGTAGCAGTTTCTGCCATAAAGTAAGTGTCTCTAAAATAAAAAAAGTAAAAGACCATAAATAAGGTTGAGATCACTCTGAAAAATTGCATGTGCTAGAGGGTGGCACACCCAGACATGTCCTTGTGCTCAGGGCATTCTGATCTCTAGGTTCAAAAAGAAATAACCCAAACCTCAAAATGGTTGCTTTTATCTAAAGCCAGAGTGCAGCAAGGTGATGTATTCAATCCCATCTTAGGATAAGCTCTAGGATAGGATAAGGAAAATTTTAGCCATTTATTTCAACCTTCAGCTGCCTAAAAAACTCTTGAAAAAACTAAAAATAAATATCTAGCTACAGTGGCCATTTAAGAGTTCCTGAAGGGTGACTCAGTCGGTTATGCGTCCGACTCTTGGTTTCTGCTCAGGTCCTGATCTCATGGCTCCTGAGATGGAGCCTCAATGCTCCATGGGAATCTGCCTGGATATTCTCTCCCTTTGCCCCTTTCCCCACTTGTGTTCTTGCTCTCTTGCTTTCTCACTCTCTTTATCTGTCTCTAAAATAAAATAATAAATCTTGAAAAACAAAAAGAGCTCCTGAGATACAGGTCAGTATGTATAGATACCAGAGAAGAGCAGAGAAAGCTGAAGAACATTCATGATATTAAATACAGGCCACAGGAAATTTCATGGGCTTCATTTTGGGAACATCACTGTACTAAGCACCACTTATGTTTAAATCAAGGACCAGATCAAGAAACCCAAGAAAATAGTATCCTCTTGATTTTCTAATATTTTCACAATATAATTGCTCTGGATTTTATTTCTTTTTTAACATGCCCTACAAACATAAGCCTACCTTAATGATGGTTGGCCTTCAACAATTATGATAAAACATTTTATCGTCTCACCAACAATCACTATATACAATTTTCATTAGTCAATCACTAACCACATATTTTATATCCAAGAGTCACCTAGTGACCTGACTTGTGGGGCTCCGTATTCATCAACTAAATATTGAAAGCACTGCTTTACACCCTCCAATTCATATTTATCTACTTATTATCCACCATCCATTGATTCCTCAGAAAGAGAAGATTAAAATATATATGATAGAATATATCCCACTGACAAACGACTAGTTTACCTACATTGTTATTGCCAAGAACACGCACAACCCACTGCCTTCTCTATCCAAAATGCTCTTTTCATGGTTCAACATTTTATGTTCCAGCTGTTACTGACAGAAGTTGAATGGACCATTAGGCTTTTCTGGTAGAATCTGAGGATCCACTGCAGAAAGATCAAAATTGATACAAGAATTTGCTAATCAGCATTAGGCCAAAGGGAGCCCATTTAAGAGGGAAAAACTCTCCTGTTCAGCTCTTTAAGCATCCCACTCCTCCAGAGGTCAAGTACTTCAAAGTGACTGAGGGCATCAGATCTGAGACTTGTGACTCCGTGGTACCCTCCAAATGATTCTATCCTGTTTCATTGATACTCACTAAGCTTCCACAGTCTACTCTTCCCCACATTCATTTTCCCATTCACTAAAAATAGAACATTTTAATATTTCATACAAGATTTGAAGACTTCCAAAGATGCAACGATTCCCTTTCAGTGAAAGTCCAATAATCCTTGTCAAATGCAGTCCAGGAAATAGTTCTGGCTAAGAACCTCCTTCTTCTTGGGATGTCTTAGTGTCTTTGGCACCTTAGATGAAAAGTCTTGTGTGTTTAACAAATTCAGCCTTAATAGGCTATTAACTAGTATAATTAAAAATAAATTCATTTAAATTATTTGGCCTTAGTAGCTTTCCTCTAGCCATAAAAATAGCCGGACATCCATATAAGAATCAAATTCTCTATAGACCGTAACCACATGCATCTTCTTCCTAAGTTTTGGCTGATTCTTACCTGATTGCTACTATGGGTCCTTCTTTTTTTCATTGTTTTTTTTTTTTTTTTTTTTTCCTTTTAATCACAGCTCTGAACTTGTTTCAGGTGTATTTTTCATCTTGAAATTGTCTTATCTATATTGTGGACTTTTGCCTTCAATGACTTCATTCCACACCTAACCCTGGCTCTGGACTCTCTAAAACTGCCTGGTTAGAATACCAGACTGGTGTAAAATACAAGGTTAAACGTTTCTTTTAGTATGTTTATGCAAATGCACAAAGACCAGCACAGTTTCCATAGTGCTAGTAACTAGAAATGGTCTTTACAGTCTGCATGACCCCAGGAGGAATTTCCATGACCAAAGTAAAAGTAGCCCTAAGGCAGATTATCAGGGCTAGGCAGGAACAAAGAGGGACATTTCCATCGAATCCCACTGTGTGCTGATGTCAAAACTGATGTCTTAACAGAACGGATTCTGCATGCACCTCTCTACTATGCCAAAGATTCTTTCTAAGCTGGACAGGACCATTACACACCATTATCCCTGCCAGAACCTCTATTTCTATATATATTTGAAGGCTATTTTCCAAGAACAAAACTGAGCCAATCATTGAAAAGCATGGACAGGGCAGCATTTTGTAAAGGGAATTTTGCAATTGGGAGGTTCTAGGGTAGAAACAGATTTGTATGCAATGCACTCTGAAGTTTCAGTTTTTCCAAGTAAGAGAAAGATTATAGGTCTTCTTCAAATAATTGATAAATATCTGAAGTAATTCTGTATGCCCAGATGATGAAGTAGTTGGAGACGGAGGCCCCCCGCCCCCTCAGTCCAGTAGCATGTATAAGAGAAATAATATTACACAGTGGTCAAGTACCTAAGCTTGGATCCTTAAAGATTATATGGCCTTCAACAAGTTACTTAGCCTCTCTGTTCCTCAGTTTCTCCATTGGCTTTTTTTATGAGGCTTAAATGAGTAAAATCATCTAAAGCACTTAGATAATATCTGGCACATAGTAATCTCTCAGTCAATATCAGTGATTTTACTAGGCAATTAGTAATTGCAGACCAAAAATTCACAGAGGCAAAGAGCCAGTCTTTCGACCTATTATCTTAAAGTACATGTTGACAGCACCTCAGGAAGCAATGAGACCACTCAAGAAAGTCCTTCCACCCCAAATACTGGCCAACAAAACCCCAAACAAACAAACAAACAAACAAAAAACTAACCTGAATTGTACTATTATCAATAAACATAAGAAACACAAACATGTACATTCTCACACCCATGGATATACCTTTATATACTAGGCACATATGCACAAACAGACCATGAAACCTATAAAGACAATCCACATCATAAACTAAGATGAAAAATAATAAACTTATTCAAGAATGAAAGTAAAAGAAACTCTTGAAAAATTTGCTACAGCAAACAGAAGTGTTTTGGGGAAAGCAGATCTTGTACTCATTATTAAGTGGAAGAGCATGAACACTGAAAGAGGAGATGAAATATTAAATAATACAAAATAGTCTCAGATGAAAGAGATGCTAAATGAATAGCAGGCAGATGTAAAAGAGCACAGGATGAAACAAGGAACTATTGTAAGGAAACTAAAAATAAAATATCTGAATCCATATCAGCTTTAGGAATAAAAAGAACAAAATCGACACTACATAAAATTAAATCAATGATTAAGGAAATCTTGAGAAACTCTCCCAGAGCACAGAGCATAAAGACAAAGAGATGAAAAGACAAGTGAGAAGATTAGGAATGTGAAGTAGGAAGAAATGAAATTGCATTCATGGTCAATTGGTATTTTAGAAGAGGGGATTAGACCAATTGAGGCAGGAGCAATAACTTTTGGTCTAAATGGCCCACAGATACAAGGGGAGGGGAAAAAAAAACACCTTTTTGTATGTGGAAAAAGATATTTTACAGACTGAAAGATTTCATTCTGCAAAAATATTAAAAGTAATTCTTAAAATTCTACTTATTGGATTACTATTCCAAAGAAAAAAGAGGTGGGTTTCAGAAATTAATAGCAGATTAGTGCCCCTTCTTGGACACTCAACATAGAAAATTGGGTGTTAATATCTCTAAGAAATTAAGCTGTAATCTAGTGTTTTCCAAAATTATTTGACCATGAAATTCCTTCTTTCAAAGAATGAACATTCTGCAAAAGTAATGCAGTTTCACAAACATCAACCAATCATATGTTGTGAACTTCTGGAATAATAATGTTATGCAAAATTTTCTTTATAGAGTTACAGACAAAAATCAGATTCCAATTACATTAAGATATAGTGACTATTCTGTATTAATTTGCTAAGGCTGCCATAACAAGTACCACAGACTAGAACTTTCTCCCAGTTCTGGACAAAATAAATGTACTGGCGGAGCTGTTTCTGTCTGAGGCCTCTCTCCTGGGCTTATAGATGGCCATCTTCTCTCCGTGTCTTCGCATGGTCTTGTGTGTATCTGTCCCCCAACCTCCTTTGGTGTCCTTTAAGGACACCAGTCATATTGCATTAAGTCCCACCCTAATAACTTCATTTTATCTTAATTACCTCTTTGAAGCCTGTTTTTCCCAAAACAGCCATATTCTGAGGTACTGAGAGTTAGGACTTCAACATATAAACTGGAGAGTGGAGAGAGGAATACAATTCAGCCCATAATGCTACAAAGAGAAAAATAATGCTTTCTGTAGAATTCTATCCAACATTAAAAGCCATAAGATATGAAACAATGAAATCAAGTTTTTGTGGGATAAAAAAAGTATATGCTCAGTCATAGTGTAATTCATATATAAAGACAAAGAAATTTTCAACTATACAACGCTCCACAAATTTACTCCGATTGTTCAAGATATAAAACTCAATAAGTATAAAAATTTATCTGAAAAAACTAGGCACAAAATAGTACCCATGTTGAAAATAGGTCTTGAGAATGAAGGTAGTTAAGAAAATGAAACTAATTATATCTTGGATTTGAATTTCCAAAGCTAGTAAATGGACATAGGACTACTGAAGGGCTACTGAAACTATTGACTTAAATATTTCTCCTTTTAGTTTAGTTATGTCAATAGATGTGACTTAATTCTTGATGTTTTTAACTAGTATGTGTATTTGTTCTTTTTCCTTAAAGGTAAACATGCATAGAAATAAAAACAGGCATATAGCTTCCAAATCATATGAAGAAAACAAAGAAAGCATAACTTAAGTCAGTTCTCGAACTTTCTGTTATCACTACACTTTTACACTTTTAAAAATTACTGAAGACCCAAAAAGAGTTTTTGTTTATGTGGGTTATATGTGTTAACACTTGCCATATTCAACAGCAAAACTGGGTGATTTTAAAAACACAGTTATAGGCAAATACACATTCCATTAACTGTCCGCATGATGATATCATCACTTGTCATACAACCTCTGGAAAACACTACTGTACACTTACTTATTAGAAAATGAGCGTTGAATAAGGCAAATGATGTCTTAGTATCATTATGAAAATAGTTTTGGCTTTGAGAACCCCTTAAAAGGGCCTTGGGGACTCCCAGGGGTTCTCAGATCGCTTGTTGAGAACTGCTGATTTAAATACATGAATAGAAAACACCAATAAATCCAAAAAGAATTTGAAAAAATAAGGCCAAATTTGTCCTTTAGAAGATATTACAAATAAAGCTGAAGAATGAAAATTGATTCACTGTGATGCAAAAGCATCTGCAGGTTGGCCTCCCTTCACCCCCTACAAAAAAACTGTCCTTAATAAAGTGCCCCTGTGTCCCTCCATGACATTTCCTGCCAGTTTTCTTCATGTCTCTTTTATCATTGCTTTTGCTTATTTAATTAATTATTGTATTTGTTTGTTTGTGTACTTCTCGGTCCTTCTTTAATTTCTACTTTTCACCCTCTTGTCTTTTAGTCCCATCTTTAAGGATATCTCGTTCACTCTCCTGGCTTAATAGCATCTTGATAATTCCTCAAAGTTTTCAATGAATGTACTCATATTTATATGTTCATATATCAAACTGCATACAGGACACACCCACTTAAAAATAAAACAACCCTTTTAAGTTCAACATATTCAAAACTATACTGAGAAAGTATCTCTCACAAAAACAGTTTTTCCTTCTACTCCATTTCATTAGTTATCACTTGTTTTTACTTGCCGGTTATTTTACAAATCTGTTTTCTTCTTTTGCTGTTTATTATTAATGGCCTAATTTAGAACTTTGTCATATCTTCCCTGAACTATTGGAAAACCCTCAGATGTGGTCTCCTAGCCACCAACCTAGACTTCCTTTCAATACTTTCCATCTTCATCACAGCAAGCACCCTCAAGGCCAAATGCTGCCATTGTAACCTAAACTTACAGTTTTTATCACCTACAAAGCATCTTGTATGACATGCAAGTCCCACTACTTACCACTATCGTGTCATCTCTGACATTCTGCTCATACTGAAAATAAATGTTATATATATAAACATATATATATCAACATGGAAAATGTTTAATTGGAATATTAAATTAAAAAAATATAAATTGCACATAAAAACTATGATCAAAACTACACTTTTAAACTCTTATTTACAAAGGAAAACAATACTGAAAAAAAAATACCACAACATATAAGACTGATTTTAGAAATAAGATTTTTCTCCTCTCCCCAAATATTTGGTAATGTGATCATACTGCTTTACAAAAGAAGAAAATACAGTTTTGCTTGTATTAAAGATCCATTAAACATAAATCTCAGAGGTTTCCTGACATTATAGTAATATCAATATTTGCATCTTCACCATGATATGTGATCTGAGCAAAAGAAGCTGTCCACTGTATTTAAATTTTTTTCTCTTTTCACTATGATGTTTTGGGGATGACATAACAAGGTGCCAATGCAGAAATTAAAGTTCATATTCCTAGTAAATCACTTTTGTATCAAAATACTTTTTTTTAAAAGATTTTGTTTATTTATTCATGAGAGACACAGAGAGAGAGGCAGAAACAAAGGCAGAGGGAGAAGCAGGCTCCATGCACGAAGCCAGATGTGGGACTCGATCCCGGGACCCCAGGATCACACCTGGGTGGAAAGCAGGCGCTAAACCCCTGAGCCACCTGGGGATCCCCTTCTATCAAAAATACTTATACTCTGCTTGGATATACAACACTGTCGATCTCTTTGGGAACTTCAGCATTCTTCCTATATAGTCTAAGAGTTCAGGATCTGAAGCTAGAATGCCTGGGTTTGTCACCCGAGCTCTGCCATTTACTAATGGCATGCACTTGGGAAAGCTATCTAACCCCACTGCACCTTAGTTTTCACGTGTATAAAATGGGAATGATAATAGCCTCTACCTCAGGTTGATGAGGATAAAATGATTAAACTATGTCGAGCACTTAGAACAGGGCTGGGCACATATCAAACACTAAGTAAATGTTAATTATCAACTATTTTTGCCATAATATTGTGTATAAGTACACTAAGTAGATCTGCATGTATATTATATGGTATATAATTTTATATATATTATAATTAACTTTTCACATGCATTATTCATTTGAAATCTCACCACGAGCCTGTGAAGATAGGTAGGGCAGGTATTACAACTGCTTTTGCATATGAGAAGTCAAAGTCTCACAGAGATTGGGTCACTGGCCCAGAGTTTGAAAATTAGACATTTACCAGATAAAACACACTGACTCATGAATATTCCACTGTCGCCCCAGGGCCCAGGCTCATCATGACCAAAGTATCTGAGTGAGATGAATTCCCTGGCCAAAGGCAAGGAGCTAGAGATCTCTGCTTGTTTTCGTTTCTTATTTCAATATAAATGGGCATATACTTATAAATGTTTAACAACAGGCTGGGGCGGGAGGGAGCTCTGATTTATAACAGTTGCCCATTCCTTGTTTCTGTGGTATAAATATTCCCACTATGGGCAATTTCAAGCTACCAATCTGGTGTCAGTGAATACAGAGTTTGGAAGAACTGTGCACCAGGGGCTTTCCCTCAGCTACCTGAGCCGGTTCCAGTACACCACGGAACATAAAGAAAAATGACACAAATGGAAAACTTTGACCATGGTTGGCATCCCACTGTTTAATTTAATGTTGAAGCTATTTCTCTATCAACACTCTATAGGAATTCTGGGTAACCAGACCACCTAACTGTTTTCACTTAAGACTTTAGAGGCATCTCACATTAGAATGACTACCCAGTTATAAAATCTTCCAGGTCACATCTTTTTTCTTTCTGGGTTTTAGTGTTACCCTGAACCATACAGAGTTGCTCACCAGTTTCTCATTTTCAATGCACATGCAAGGAAGCACTGTATGTTCTGAGATGTTTATTGGATCCTTGGCTGTTACCAAGAAAGGCGCATTGATGAGAACTGCTCTGTCCTCAGGGGAAGTCAAGGAAAGACAACCAGGAAAATCCCAACCAGATCTTCCTCCAACCGTATCAAATTCAGATACCACACTTTTCCAGAGGGATATGTCTCTTATTCTCCTCTACTAGTGCTATATATGGGTCCTTGCCAGTAAGTACCCTGACATTGCTGCGAGGCCAAAGGAGAACATTTTCTTCCAGGTCCTCTATCATCTCCTTGAAAATTCAGTGTATTCAACACAGACTCTCTACTGATTTAAGGGAACTTGGGAAAATTCTGAATACCTTCTGATTTGTCTTGTGAAATTGCTAGGAGTAGTTACCCCAGAAATGGCAGGCCAGGGGCTCCGAGGTGCTTTACAAACACGAATGTACTTCTGAATACTCATGAATTCCCAGCCTGGGCCACTGGTAAGACATCTTCAATGTGGCATAATACAATTGCTTGTTGTATTATTATCCTAAGTACTATTGTATCAGTTTGCACTTACTGAAAGAAAATATCCAAAACACTACATCAACACCTTATTGTGTAATTTCCTGGTGTGCTAGACGTACATTTAATCATGGATCAGACTGACTTAGCAGAGTGTAATCGGTTACCTACAAGTCTGGTTCTGATGTGAGCCACCAGTGCTCCAAATTCTCAAAATACAAGATTGCCTTGTATTGCCTGCTAAACTCTCAAAGATCATTGGTGATTAGAAAAACCCTCCTCTACTGACATGTGGAGAAAGTGACAATGCTGGAAAGCACCAGTTCTCGATTAAAAAGACATGATCAACTTACCCCTTCTCATTTTCATACTTCCACCCTCCCCACCATGTACCACTGCTTCAAAATAATCACTCAGGGACTGGGTTCTAGATTTTTCTGTATTGAGTTTGACAGATGAGGCTTAATGATAAGTAACCTGCCTGCAGCAGAAATAACTCTATCTTGTGCAATATGTTAAGCCTTTGCCCTGGTGGTAGGAGGACTGAGAGAAACAGTGTTGATTAAATAACTCTATGTAAATATATGTAGCATGAGCACCACAACAACATATTGCACTTAAAATGCTGCAGCATCTAACACTTACTCTGGCTTTTTTTTTTTTTTTTGTATCCACAAGAAATGCTACTGAACAAATCAGAAAGGGAGGAGAAGGTGTTAGAAAAAATCCGAGGGCATACATCCCAATTTTCTGTCCTCTAAAAGCTGACCCTGAGATAAAGATTTAGGTCAAGTGATTTATTTTGGAGGTGATCCCAGGAAGCACAGTGTGAGCATGACTGAACAGGAAATTGGGGGAGAGGGCCATTAAAGGAGTTATGTCAATGGGTAAATGACCACTGTGAGCAGCTGGAGTTCAATCCCCCCTGAGAATCCTCAAAAGACAATGTAAACAAACCCCCAAGTAGCACATAGCTTGGGCACCTAGCCATCTCTTCTCTCAGTGGCTGACGGTGGCTCTTGGTTGTTGGATTTTAAAACAAGACACTTTGGGCTTGCTTGGTAAGCTAGGTGAACATGATCTCGGATAGAGAGAGACACTGTGCTTCAGGTAGGAAGCCACTGGTATACAAAATAACTGTGCATCAAAGCTGCAGGTGAGCCTTGGAGTGAGCAGCGGGGAGGGGTATGAATCAAGCCCTGACAGTGTCTGCTACAACACACCCAGTTAAAGCACGGTTGGTTCAAGGTTGGAAGGAATCAAAACCCCAAGACTAAGTGTGCAAAGGAGGTGATGGCAGCTACTAAATAAGCCATGTAAATCCACTTTCCCCTCCAGTCCTCTTGCTACTGCTCTCCTGTCAGGAGACTCCCCAACCTCACAGTAAACTCCCATATAGCAGCAGTCATCAAGGCCCGCACAGCCTACACGTTTCTCCATTCTCTGGACCTAGTGCCCCCCCTTCTCTTATCCAAAACTAAACTTATCTGTCCTGTTGCCTATTTGCTCAGAGGTATTTTCTGCTTCAAAAGTGAAGCATTATACTTTACCATCATTACCAGATAAACTCTTATGTACTAAAAGGTCTTTGGTTAATGTACTATATCACCCAAGGGTATTTATAATTTGTCAGTGGGCTAGTGGATACTTAATGCATTAAGGTGACAATAATATACTCTTAGGTATAATGGTAGATCAATAGTAGAAGGTTTTACAGGGAGACAGGCATTCTCATTTACTAATGAGATTTTTGTCTTCTAAATGGTTTAGGAAATATATTTCCATTTCAAAATTCACAGTAAATAGTATTATGCTGAAATCTCTAAGAAGTTCAGCTTTAATTATATTATTTTAGTTGTTCCTTAGATATATTACCAAAAAAACACTTTAAAAAGCTTAACCTATTTTCTTCATTACTTTTTAAAATATAACATTTGACATATACAAATACATGTAACATATATATATATTTATACATAAAATAATACATCAAATACCTCTGACCTCACCAAACAATCCAAGAATGAAAAATTTACCAATAACCGGGCTACATCTGTATGTTCTTCTCTATGTCCCTCTTCACCTTATCCCCAGAAGTAACTAACTCCTGTCTTGAATTTTGTATTTGTCATTAGTTTGTCTTTTTTTTAAAAAAAATGTTTTTTTAAATCACATATGATAAATGAATAAACAATATATCAGCTAGTTTTGTCTTTGAGATTTATGAAAATATGTAGTACTTTGAAACTTGTGACTTTTTATTTTTCAATGTGGCATTCCTAAGTTTTACCCATATGGCCACACATAACCTGTAGCCTTAGAGCATTCTTTTTATCACTATGTAAAATTCCCTTGTAAATGTATTTCAATTTATTTATCATCTCCTACAGATATATATTTGAGTTGTTTTCAGTCTTTCTGCTATTTTGAGCAATTTCCCCACAAATATTCTTGTACCTGTTTCCTGGTACATATGTGCAAGAGTAGGTACCCAGAAGTGCAAAGGACTATTCATTTACTGATATAAACCTATATATGAAAATTTCAATCTCACAAGATAACAACCACTGTTTTCAGAAGTGGGTGGAAATAAGTCAGACTGTCTTTCCTTTTTCCAGCATGCTGGAAGTCCCAGGAGTTAGAACTCACCATGATAAGCAACACCCACAAATAGAAGAAGACAACTTTTTAAAGCAAAGTCCGTGTCTGAACCCATTTGTATTAAGGTACCCTCTGAGGGGGAAAAAAAGCAGGCATTAAACACAAATAAGAGAAAATAACTTTTTTTGCTTTCAGAAGGGTGCTGTTCGGATAAAGCCAGACAAGTGTATTATGTTTCCTCAAATTCTCCTGGAACTCTTCCATGTCCCTCTCCCTCAGCTTCTTGGGTGATTTGGAGCCCAGCCAATGCAGAAGTATGTCATGTGCAACTCATAAATAGCTGAAGACAGCTGGACCAATCAGCCCTGTTAGAGATTATCACTGGAAAGGCTGCACGGTTGGCTAGATTTTATTTTTTTCAGGCAACAGGAGTTCTATGCATGTCACCTTTTCTTTTTCTTTTTTCTTCTCTTTTTGGACATCTGTTTGGTGGTGTTTCCATTACCATGGCTGGTTTGACCATGGATCGAGTAGGCTTAGCAGAGATAGCTGCCTATATTGGACTATTTCAGTCTCAATGTTTTCCTTGGTTATGAACATAAATTTACATAACAGGTATGTTGGTTTTGTGATTAACGTGCATCTTTCCATAAAAATTGTTCCATGGTATAGTTGTGCTAGTCCAGCCTGAGTGTTTGGCTGGACTGAATAGCTAGGCCATTAGAGATGACCACGAATTTGTACAAAGGTAGTTTTTCAATATTGGGATGATGTGTTCTGTTACCAGGACAAATATCAGAAGGTGGCCTACTGGGCAGAGCATATTAATTACTGTGAGATATCAGTAATTTGTCATTATTATTGCACATGGCTATGGCATTGCTTGCGATTTTCCCATTTTGGAAAGATACGCTTTCTGCATAGAGTCTTAATTTTTCATTTAATGAGACAATCTCCCTCCATTAGGGATCAGTGACAAACTAGTGGTTGCTACTCAGGCTAGATACCAAGGAAAATGGAAGTCTAACGTCAAAGGCTCCAATAAGCTGTGAGACTATTCTAAGATACTATGGAGAACCAAAGGAGATTAGCAGATCCGGAGTAGGGGCTGTTTTACTGTTGCCCCTTGTTCCATGAACTTGCTATAGGGAAACCCTTCTCAAATTTGGCAGCTTATTTGGTGACTTGGTATCCAGGCTGCAGCTAAAGTTCCAGTTGTGGAGCATGTGGTTTATGGATCCAAAGAAGCCCATCTAGGGTTGGGCTTCATTCTTTATATATTTGTTCCTAACTCTGTCTTCATACTGCCTTTTGGTCATTTATTTATAAATAATTCCAGTTCACTACTTTTTTTCTTTTTTGTGTCTTCTTTTATACATGTGTTTTCTTATAGCTTTATGGCATAACTAATATACAAACAATATGCACATATTTAATGTACGTATCTTGATGAGTCTGGACACATGCACTTGTGATATCATCACCACAACCAAGGTACTATCACCTCCAAAATTTCCTTATGTGTGTGTGCTCTGTTTTCTCTACTAGGAATGCTTAACAAAACCTTCACACCCATGGAAAAACACTTCCCTATTTCCCCCTCCCTACAGCCCCTGGCAGCTACCATTCTGTTCTCTGCTTCTATGAGTTTTGGTGATTCTGTGACAGGCTAATTTTACTTAGCATAATATCCTTCGGGTTCATCCATATTGCTTCACATTGCAGGATTTTTCTCCCTTTAAGGTTGAATAATATTCACATTTTTTTTTAATCCATTCATCCATCAGTGGCTATGTGAGTTGTTCCCATACCTTGGCTATTGTGAATAATGTTGCAATAAACATTGGGGTACAGATAGCTAAGAATCTGATTTTTATTCTTTTGAAATATACCCAGATGGGATGAGCACTGGATGTTATACCATATATTTGCAAACTGAATTTAAATAAAATATTTTTGAATTTAAATAAAATATATCCAGAAATAGTACTACGATATGATCCAGCAACTTTATTTTAAATTTTCTTTCTAAAGATTTATTTGTTTTATAGAAAGAGAGGAGGGCGTTCACACACCTATGAGTGGAGGAAGAATCTTGACTTCCTGCTGAGGATAAAGCTTGACAGGGGGTGGGGGAGGCTCGATCTCACAACCCTTTGATCATGACCTGAGCTGAAACCAAGAGTCAGGCACTTAAGCAACTGAGCCACCCAGGTGCCCCATGGTAGTACTAGTTTCAATTTTTTGAGAAACCTGTCTGTTCTCCATAGTGGTTGCACAAATTTACATTTGCACAAACAATGTAGAAGTGTTCCAATTTCTCCACATCCTCACCAAACTTGTGTTTTTGATAATAGTTCCCCTAACCGGTGTGAGAAGATATCTCATTTTTATCTGCATTTCCCTTTGTCTTATCTACTACTATTTAAACTGTCCATTGAGGTCTTTTTTTCCCCTCACTCTTGTGTTTTTCATTCTGGAACTATTTTGTTTTTCAAATCTCAGTTCATTCCTGATAATTTTTGTCTCATGCTCATATTAGTTAATGCATCTTTTGGTTCTTTAAAGATTTCTTATGCAATTATATGAATTGTTTAATAATTCCAATATCAGTATTCATTGATATCTATATCTTCTGTGCACAGTTTAGATTTTTAACATGCTAACCTCTTCTGTGCTTGATGATCTTCCATTATAAATGTTATACTTAATCTTTATGTGCCCCATGGCCCAAACGAGGAAAACTCTCCTCTAAAAATTCCTTTTGGGGGTGACTAAGAAGTTTATCAATGTGGAATCACTTCAGTCCTCTTCTTGATTTTGCAAGGGAACCCCAGTTCCACTAGGATGGTTCCAGTTCACTGTTAATGTGTGTATGTGCGTGGAAGAGGCAGTAGAGACGTCTCGAAGACATGTCCTGCAGCTTTAGAAAACTAAAAACACCTCAAAGGTGACCTTGTCATAATATAGCTGCTTTATAGTGGAAGGGTCCATTAGAACATCTAACTGGCCAGACTCCCAGAAAGAGAAGTATAGAAACCTCTTCAAGTATATGTATTAACATTTTGGGGACATCAATTCTTCAAGATACACAGTTGGGGAACCAATAAAACGTACAAAATACTGGATTACTTTTCAAAGGGCCTGGGTTCTATTCTTCTTATCACAACTCCACTATGATTTCAAATGTTATGGTCTATTCATTCCTCTGTTACATGTATACCTGTGCATAGATTTTATCTTTTAGATTCA
The DNA here is from genome assembly GCF_053574225.1 of Canis aureus. Taxonomy (NCBI): domain Eukaryota; kingdom Metazoa; phylum Chordata; class Mammalia; order Carnivora; family Canidae; genus Canis; species Canis aureus. Next base: position 6,347,976 of record NC_135628.1, on the reverse strand, counting down.
ATATTCTTTTCTATCAATCTTGTTTTCTTGAGTTTATCATAACTAGAAAAAGTACATGTTTGAATTTCTAACCTATATAATTTTTCTCTGATGACTAAGAATAAGTGACCAGAAATTAGTAGTTGAAGAGATGAGAGAGATGATTTTATAATACATAAAACAGTTTGCCATTTTTAGACAACTAGGAGACATTAGTATACATTTAACTTCTTCCTTAAATGAGTTTTAAAATGACATTCTACTCTTCTACTAGGTGAATCCCCCTCAATTTACATGTAATGAAATCAACAAACACACAGAAATATTTCAGGGGCACCTGGGTGGCTCAATGGCTGAACATCTGCCTTCGGCTCAGGTCAAGATCCCGGGGTCCTGGGATCGAGTCCCACATTGGGCTCCCCACAGGGAGCCTGCTTCTCCCTCTGCCTATGTCTCTGCCTCTCTCTCTCTCTGTCTCTCATGAATAAATAAAATCTTTAAGAATAAATATTTCATATAGTCACTATTTAATCGATGCACAGTTATGAATAATCCAGGAATATGCACTGCTGTTCTGGAAGAGAATGTATCAATTTCCTCTATTGTCCATTTTAATGCTTTATTTTTAAGAGTCTCTGTCTTTATTAAAAATTACTTATACATGGAATTAGTACTTTTAATTTTTGTCAAATGAACCAGGATTCTTTAGGGTTACACCTTTAGATTCAACCATTTTTCTCTTTTCTTTGAAAATACTGTGATTTATTAGCATGCCTATTAAAAACAAAATTAAAATTTGAATCCTGCAACTTAGTATTTTCTAAGAAATATTTAGGCACATAAAAGAATCTATAGTAACATCTACTCTTCCTTTTGTAACTTATAATTTTTTTATTCTTAATTTTATTGGCATTTAACTTTGTCTGTATCTGGTATTTCTCCATATTGGCATATGAAAATTTTTCCTCATTTTTAAATAACTACATAGATACACTGTCACTATGGACAGATGAGTTGTTTGGAAGTTTTACTTATTAAAGCGAATACTGGAATATGGACCCTTGCTCACTTGGGCAAATCATCCACAAGACAAATTCTGAGAAGTAAATACTGAATTAAAGATAATGTCTCCTCAAATAAGATACACAAAGTGTATTTTCCTTAGGCAGTTTGTAAGATTATCTACTTCCCATATCATTGCCAATACTGAATATTATCAAACTCAACTTTTATCATCCTGGTAGTTGTGAGACACAATATTGTTTTTCTTCCATCTCCTGTTCTGTGCTTGTCCTTGTTTCTGTCCTCTGCTTTAAAACTTCATATAGTGAATTTTGGATCTCCTGGCTCAAACCCTGGCATCTTTGAATTTTTGTCCCATATTTTTCATTTCTTTGTCTTCTGCTCTAAATTCCAAGACATTTAATCTTCTTTCTCAAATCACTTGTTAGGAAATACTTCCATTAAGTTAGTTTTTTTCTGTCATTCAGGGATTTTCTTTTTTAATTTTGTCAATCATAATTTTGAATTCCCAGGGACTAATTTTGTTCTCTGATTACCATTTTTATAATAGCGGTCTGTGAGACACTTCCTCAAATCCCAGGATACTATTTCCCAGAATTATTTCTATTTGTTCTTACTGATCCTCCCCTTTCAACTACTGGGTTTTCAACAAACAACTGATGATATATGGTTGTTGGTTCCCATTTGTGACTGAAGGACCAGGTTGACTGGTATATTTCACAGGTATACATTGCCCTGAAGATAGGTCAGTTCTCTAAAAGCGCCCATCCTTTGATTGGGGATGGGTGGACAAGATAAGGAAGAGGGATGCTGGTGCCAGTATCCGTGTCACTGGACAAACCAGACAGATCCTTAGGCTTTGTTTGGGGTTTGTGAGCACTGGGCAGGTTAGCAGGTGGGGAGCCCTCTAAGTGAACATTTTTAGGGTCTATTCCCAGGTAGATGGAGCATTATAATGCTTTGCTTCTTGGACACATAAAAATGCCTTTTCTGGTCCCCATCCAACTTTTCCTAGTGATAGCAAGGATGTAAGTAAAATTCTGCTCACTTTCTTTTCCACCCTAATGCCCACCCAAGAAATCCTTCCCAATTCTTATTTTTTTTTTTAAAGAAGACATGAAAGTGGATCTTCTCCAGAACAGTAACGTCCTTGTAGGAAGAGCAGGGAGCATGGGATTCCCAATGGTTCTGGCCCCAGATGACTGCCTTACTGCCCACTAATGCTCATTTTCTTACTCCTTGAAAAAAAGATTTTTAAAAAAAGACTATTCATTTTAGGATGAGAGACAGAGAGAGTGCAGAGCAGGGACGGGGAGTGGGTAGGGGCAGAGGCAAAGAGTCTCAAGCAGACTCTGTGTTGAGCACAGAGCCCCAGGCAGGGATTGATCTCACAACCTTGAGATGATGACCCAAGCAGAAACCAAGAGGCAGACGCTCAACCAACTGTGCCACGGAGGCAGCCTGAAAAAAATTTTAACAGTTCTGACTGAGGTATAACTCACATGCCTTAAACTCTTTTGCTGACTCTAGATTAAGCATTTCTCCTGGGTTCCTGGGAGGTCTTGCCCATCTCCCAGGGGATTTGAGCTATGCCCCTCCTTCCTCTCTATTTTTTCTCTGTCACCTCTGTTCTAGTTTCCAAGATTCTCTCCAACTTTCTGACTCCCAGCTGCCCCTTTTTAAAGTTGGTGGGGTTTTTTGTTTGTTTACACACAGCATAGCTTCATTCTTTAAAAATATTTCTTTTTTTTGTTACTTCCGTGGGATCTCGGGAGGAAAGCAAAGGTAAAACCACGAGCTTTACTCTACTTCTTTCCAAGTTCCATATTTTTATGACCTAAGGAGCTGATTCACTGCATTTATGACATGTATGCTTTACTAATAAGCGGCACCGAGCACATATCCTCTGAAAATACAATGGGTTGATGGAGGCAATTCACTTAGAAGATTTTAAGAACTCCTCCCACCCCCATTTTGGAGGGAAGATTAGAAGTCTCTAAAGAGATGACACTTTCAGAAGAATTTGTTAGAAGTAACACAAGATATTGTTATCACACAAGAACCTATATGGCATCAAGCATAGTGTTTTGAATCTTAAGAGTATACACACACAAAAAGGCTTGATTGATTTAGACCCCTAATACTTAAACTTCAGTTTCATTTGTGTTTTTTTGAACATTAAAAAATATACACATACATATATATATATATATGTATGTGTATTTCAATGAAAACATGGGTTTAGGTTCTATAACAATATACATTTATGGCTTCACTATTCTAAGACTTTCTATACTTCTCGTGTAATACATTCTGTTACAGTCTTACATTAAACCATCTACCAGAAGGACTGACATTAGTTGTAGGATAGAGTAGTCACAGCTCTTTAGACATATAACTACTGTGCCATTTTGATGTAATTCTGTATAAATTTCAAACATTTCTATTTAACATAATCAAGTGGTATGAAATCTTCTTTTTAAATGGCAAGTATACAGTACTAGCTCAATTGGCACTTAGCAACAGTCCTTTTACAATATGCACAATAGCTTCCAGCAGGGAGTTTTTTAAGGACCATCCTTTGAGAGCACAAACTCACACATGTACAATCAGTAGACATCAAGGTTCTATCTCCAGCTCCCCTTGAGATGTTATTTAGCTAATGTACAAATGTTACAGCTAAGCTGTTAAGCCTGAAAAATAGAACACACAGTTGTATGCAGGTACACTCATTTTTCATTCTCTTGGCTAATATCTTCATATCCTAATTCTACATAAAACAGTATCTAGAATGAGCTGGGATTAATTTTTAGAGTGGGGGCATTTTTCCCTTTTAAAAAATGCTGCTAAAGAGCATTTGTGAGTATAATTTTACAGACTAGCAGAGCACATGGAGTGGATATGCAATGAAAGAAGTTGCCTGATTATAGAATATTTAGTTTTCTGTCAGATTATAATTATGTCATAGGCTGCTGACACTTGCCATTGTAACAAAGGATGTATGTGTGATCCAGTATTCTTTGACTATACAGCATGCCCCCGGGGACATGGGAACCGGGTCTTATTCACTGTGTATCTCAGTGCAGGCTTGGTGCTTGGCACATAGTTTGTGCTCCATCACTATTTGAGTGCACAAATTAATAAATGGAAAGAGAAAATAATACTTTAAATAAACCAAGGTAATCTTTTATACATCATGTACAAAAACTAAACTGATGGACATAATAGATTTTATACTAAGAACAGGGAAAATTCGACATTTTCTCAGAGCACAATCACATTTCTATTATCTAGTAAATCAGGATTAGGTGCTTCTACACCAGTAAGAATACAGCAGACCCAATTCAAAATTTCTGATAGGATTCCATTATTTTGCAGTTTCATTTACCCTGTTTAGAGTTTATTCTGATGCAGCTTTCAAAATGTGAACAGAATAATCAGTAGCCTAATGTTTAACATGTATACCCAACAGGGCACCATTTCCATCCCACTTCAAACCAGTCTCCCCTTTGCTGTGCCCCCATCTCTTAGGCTATGTTGACTTAACTATTTTTCATTCCCATCTCCCTGAGTTTGACTTATTGGTATCTCTGAGATTGTACGGAAGGAAGACTGGAACCCAGGAAATCCACAAGGGTCCAAATTCAGCTCCCTGCCCAGCAGTTTACCCTTCTTAGTTGACAACGACTGGCATCCTCTAAGTTGACAGATGAGGCAGCTGCTTCCTCTTTACCATAGTGTGTGTTTTTTGGATGATTATGGCAGTGAGGGCAAGGACCAAATCATTATGTAGGAACACCAACCTACTTTTCTTTTGTTCAATTTTCCACTTCATTATTAAATTTAGTTGCAAAAATCTCTTGAGTGTTTCTAGACAAACGTCAATGCCTCTTTTTCTTGCACTTTTACATGCCGTCCTGACCACGATCTTTAAGGTAATATCATAATGAAATTAGTTTTATGGTAGGTGAATTTAGAAAATGATTAATCAACCTCACCCCATTTGACAGATTTAAAAACTGAGGTTAAAGCTTGTGCCTACTTTTGAGCTCAATGACAATAGTAGACCACTCAGTTCCCAGTCCACTGTTTTCACTCCCTTCCAAAATAATTAGATTCTGATGTTTATTAGACTTATATTGAGATGGGTTCCTGTTATGGAGTCAAACCAGGCTTTGTTAATGGAAAATATCCAGAAAAACAGAAGAGGCCCTAAATTGGTTGCAATTCTATTTCTTGAAATGCATACTCATGCTTTAATCCCAGATGAATCATATATGTTTTCTTCATTCTTGCTACATTTATTCAAAGAGAACATCTAAATCTAAAAATGAAAAGAGGATACTTAGAAAGTGGTTTTTTTGTTTTTTTGTTTTTTTTTTTTTTAATTACCTCTTCCCTTCCAAAGCCATCCTCCTTGTGTCGATCCTAAGGTTAGTCTCAATCATCTTATAAATAGAGAAGAATAGTGAAAGATGACAGCACAAATGCCCACAAAAGGACACCATGCTAACCATGAGAAGGTACTTAGGATACTGTGTCCCCACACACGGCCTCTTTTTCAGCCTCTGTTAACAGCCTTCGAGTGCACTTGCTGATGCAGGCAACACAAGATGGGCATTATGTCCCTCTGTCTGCTCAGTTATTTAACAGCGATCCAAAAACTCTCAAGTAAGACTAATACTGTGTAAGTTTTACTGAAACTGGCAACCTGCCACCAAAGGCTTTTACAGTGTCTGGATCAAGGCAATTCAGAGGACTCTAAACTTTGCAATGGGGCAAACCTGGCAAACCGAGGCCACCACTTGAGCTCTCCCTTCTTTTCTACAATTTGCAAATGATAGCTGATTTCAAAGTTAAGCTACTAATTCTACAACTTAGTGGGGGCCACGTAAATATGTATATGACAGAGGACTGAATGGTTTTAGGTCTTAAAACTATTTCTAAATTTTCACTGACACACGACGAGACGTTGGAAAACTATTCACAGAAGTAGGGAGTTCCCCCTCACACGAAAATCTCTGGAATTTTATTTTGAAATATAGAAGTCTCTGAGCAATAAGAAAGTAACTAACCACATTTACTTCTTTTCCTCTAAAACCTGGTTTTTAAAATAACTGGTGCTGGTTAGAACTAATTGTTTAAACTTTGGTCAAAGCTAAATAATTGGCTACTTCACAATTTGAAAAGCCGTAACTAATTTAAACCATTAAAATCATCTGTGGAGACAAATTACAAGCCAAGTTTTGGGTGGAAAGGATCCAAAGTCCCTGAGATATTAAATTTAAAAGCTTACTCTCTTACCTTTAAAATTCTAAATTACAACATCATGACCCTGATGCAATATATTTTTAAGAGAGTGCTGTGGTACAGTACCCTACATAATTATTTCACTCCTAGGCAAAAAAAGCCCATCATTCAAAGGAAGTAAAGCTTTAAGAAAGTTATAAAGTCCATTTCTTGAGAAACACATGCCATTTACATCACCGATTTCTACTATGCAGTTGTGTCCTATCAACTTTTGGGATGACTGCCTACTATAATATTAGTCTTTCAAAATTTCTTCTAGCTCTCTTTGAGATATAAGCTTGGAAGCAAGTCTTTTTCAACAGAAAATAAATAAACCTGAAATGGCAATTGATCAAAATTAAAATGATCTTCTTCAATAATTTGCAGTCTTATCAAGCAAGTAATTGCTAACCTAAGTTTAAATATCATTGTTCTGATGTTTCTGCCCCAGGAGCATATAGAATTGTTTTCACTGCCAATTTAAACTTTCTTTTTATATGAGAAATTGAAGCCAGAAAAGTTAAACTTTATTTGGATTTGCTTTCAAGTTGGGAATAGTTTGAGCCCTACTGAGTCACATCTAGAAGATCTATTTAAGTTCTTGCATCTTTTCACAAATCACTAAAAGGCAAATTTGAAAAAAAAAAAAAAAGTAAGGACACCAAATAAATGTATTTTCTAACTAAGGATTTTTTTTTTAAATCTTCCATTTCTTGGTTTATAACCACCATTACCTTCCAGAAGACACATCACTCTTTGGGTTTCAACTTATAATCCCATAAAATATTAAAGGAACATATACCATACTATGATGTGGTTTGTTTAACCTTATGCCTATGCCCTTACAGGAAAATAATTCCCGCTGTTTATACTGTATTATGATTTGTTAGATCTATTTAAATGTATGACTACACACACATACACACACAGAAATAGAGAAAGAAAGAACATTCACTAGTGTTAAACTTTTTAGAATTGGTCTTTTAGTAAAACAAATATACTATCTAATGTCTATAATAATTATAGAAGACAAGTTACTGGGATAGCATGAACACATATTTTGATATTTTGAGGGTTCAGAAAGATAACTATATGTCTCTTCAGATGAAATGAAACAAATGCTCACATTTAGGGTTTGCTTTTTCTTGTGGCAGCATAGAATTTTTTCACTGTATCTTCTCTGGGTACCAGAGCAATTATCAAATATTTCTGCCCTCAAAAATATGTTTCAATCAGGAAGGTAATGACTGAAATATTAAGAAAATATTTTCTGGAAAACAAAAAAGGTTTAGAAGTCCCTGATAATTTGCTCTACTCAGCAAAGTTAACCATAAAACACTATATAAGTAAATACAACTTCCTCCAACTGAAATAACCCAGAACTTAGATACTTTGGAAGAGAGTCCCCTATCAGTGAAAAATAGCACAAAGTTAACTTCCCAAGGTCACATACCTCACTTTTATTAGTGCTTAGGCTGGCTCCCAGAAGATATACTTTTCCCCTTTAATATTTTAACTTGGCTTGCTACACTTTAATATGATGACTGAAACTGAAACTTAGAAAATACTTTAAAGATTTTAACACTTCATTAAATAATTTGGTATATCAAAAGGAAAACATACAAAAAGCACCATAAATACATAAACATTTGAATTAAAATGTAATTTAACTAAACACATTTTTTATTACCACAGGCCTTCATTTCAAAGAACTCCCAGTCTAGTTAAGTAATGTGCGTGTTAAGAAATACAAATAAGAGAATGTAATAACTGCAATATTAAATGTGCAAGAAATACTCTCAAGCCATCAGGAACGGCTCAAGGAAGGGTAAAAGAGACAGATTACTTGCAATGCTGAACTGAGCTGGCTCACACTGGCTCTCAACAGCTGAATGTACACATTTTGTCCCAAAAATGTCACACCAGTAGCTTGGAGTTGGCCCTGATAGGAGTATTTATAGCACAGAAGTAGGCAAATAATACAACTCAGGGAATTTTGGGTTGTTTTTGGACAGCCACTAAACATCTACCAGCACACTACTCGTTAGCCACCAGCAGGACAAAGAAGAAGATCCAGTCAGAAGAAACACAGTGGTGGGTGGGGGGGAGATCATAAAATATTACAACGTTTCAATAAATTTCACGTAGATCAGTATGGCTGGAAGGTAGAGTGTAAGAGGAGAGGGGCAATATATCCCCCAGCAGACACACGTAGGGATTAGATCATGGTGGAGACTTGTAGGAATGTTAAAGAACTTGGGTTTCATCTAACAGATCAATGGTTCTACTGGGTGGCGGTCCTCCAAACATTCCCATTAGAATTACCTGAAAAATTAGGATTCCTGAGTCCTATTCTAAACATGCCAAATAAGAATCCCTGTGTGTGGACTCAGGAATATGTATTTTTAAAGAAGTAGCCCATGTGTTTTAACCTTCGCTCAAGCTTGAGAAATGCACTGAATGCTTTTGGGTAGGATTAGGACAACGTCACATTTTTAATCCTATCGTGATGAGCTTGCCCATAGCCCATTCTGGGAAAAATCTCAGGATGTAAAATAGATAATACCTTTAGGACAAGAGATGCCACAATAACCTTTATGTGAGGGTTTCTCTATCTCAACACCACTGACATTCAGGGATGGGTAATTCTTTGTTGTGGGAGACACACAACAAAGTGCCCTGTGCACTGTAGAATGTTATGCAGCACTCCTGGTCTCTATGTGCTACATGTCGTTGCTACCTCCCCCAGTTATGACAACCAAAAATGTTTCCAAACGTTGTCAAATGTCCCCTGGAGGAGGGCAAAATCACCTCCGAGAACCACTGCTATCTATCTTTGGATGTTCCTTGACTCGGCTTATTGAGGTGACTAATTATGGGAATGACCTCACTTCATGGTTGAGACTCAAATTCTCAATGTACAATCCTGGCTTTACCATTGTAGGACTTGCAAGATACCAATCATTAATATTCCACAGTGATCAAATAATTTTAGTATTTAACAAGTATTATGTTTACTTGGTAATGATGTTACATTTTCATGGAAATAATATTGAATGAGTCAACATGTTGTGTGACTATTAAAGGCCTGCCTTTTTCATCTTCTTATCCACACCTAGACTACCCCCCCAACTCCCTATACAATGCCTAAAATACTTCTAAGATGACTTTTCTTAGGTTATTAGTTCCCTATAGAGGTATTCGACTAAAATGCAAAAGTAGACAGATCTTACAAATAATATAGTTTTAGCCTGTTCACAGGAATGGTTTCATCCACACAGGCATAAAGTAACTTTTATTTTTATCTTTGTATCACTAACACCTATTACATCACTTAGTAATATGAGACATTTTAAAAAATATTTAAGTAAATGAAAGAAACAATCTTCCAAAAATGCAGTTTTATAGAGTACAGGACCAGAAAGAGGTAGGTTAGTTTTAACACAAGAGCAAAGGTCAGAGAGGACCGTGGGACAAAGCATACCTTCTGGTTCTAGGAAAGAGGGCATCAGAAGGACAGTGGGAGTCAGATGAGGAAAAAAAAAAAAAAAGCTTATTTGTTTTTAAAAGGGCTGGCCTTGATTATTTGATCCCTTTTCCTTGTTTCCTTTGTTTTTCTTCACCCCAACGCTTCTTATTTGATGATGTGGATCACTGGATAATGAATGAGCCAACTTAGGGCAATGCCTCAGATTCTCTGCATTTTTCTGGTCTGATAATTTCCTTGCCATAATTGGAAAACTTTCAGATTAAGTAAGTTCTGAATTTTTACAGATAGTGACTCACTGCTTTCTGGGATGGTGGCATACATACTTTGCAGACTAACACTCTCCAGTGTGGATATTCTGGAGAGTGCTCTTTGACGGTGCGGGGCATGTATTTTGGAATGTAGTGTTGGTATTTTACACATTGATTTAATACCTCCATTAGCTCTGAGGAAGATGTTTGGTATTTAATGATTGATACTTCTAGTGGCAAAAAATTAATGGGGGTGCCTGGGTGGCTCAGTTGGTTAAGTGTCCAACTCCTGATTCCAGCTCAGGTCATGATCTCAGGGTCATGAAATCGAAACTCACATCATGGAGCCAGCTTGAGATTCTCTCTCGCCCTCTGTTTCTGCATGACCCTCTCCTCTCTCTCCTCTCTCCCTCTCGCTCAAAAAAATCTATTAATCCTATAGTTATAGTTTCAGATATTCTTTTGCAGATTTTTCTTCTAATGAAAGTTATATAGCTATTAAGCACATTCTGGTAAGTACTGGTATGTCCCCAAATTTCAGTGCTTATAAATTGATTTTCTTAGAACCATGCATGATAACTGTTGTTTGCAAGTGTCATGCCCCATAGGAAATCTGAGTCTTAAAGGAAAGCTATCAACTATTCTGATTACTCATTGGTTTAAATAGCATCGCCTAGTTCTGGTTGTCAATCCTCACAGTGGTCACTTCCTGCATTTAGAAATAAATCACCTTGGTATTATTAAAATATCCTCTGGTGGATACCATACAACAGCTTAAGACATACAGGTAACTATTACCTGTGAGTATTTCTGCCCCCAAATTTTATATATATAGTAAGTGAATGTAAACTCTTTTATCTGGATATAATCATTTTATCCATGGAACAGTCAGAATTATGGCAGACATAAAAAAAATCCCTTTAGAGATTTATAAATGTGTTTACAGGATTATGGTTATTTTTATTGCTGGGGAAAGTGTGAAAACACTCTCCTGCTCTCTCTCACACATACATACACACACACACTCACCCCTTTGAAGGAAGTCTTAAGAATAAATCAAGAGGTATTTTTTTTTTTTACAGTGATGCTAAGGAGCTCTCTCAACCAAGAATACTCTCTCTCCAAGATCCATACCACCTGAATTTTCATCATGTAAGTTATCCTATGAAATTAGAGGGTTTTTTAAAAAAATCAAAAGACATGTGAATGCAGTTAATTCTTGAAAGAAGAATATAATATCTAATGTTTAATGTTTAACTGGCTTAAAGATAAAAAACATAAAATACCAGGACATTCTGAAGAAATAAGAAAGAAAGCCAATGTCAAAAAGGGTTGGCAAGGGAAAATAGAAAAGCCAGAGCTAACTGTCTATTGCATAATTTTGCTTAAAATGGTTTCTGGACACCAATGGTGACAATCAAGATGAGATACCATATGGGAACTTACAGTTATGTAGAAGCTATGATATATCCATTGTTTCTACGCTACCTGATACAGATAAAAATAAAATAATAAGATTATATAAATTCCTACAATAAACATTAATTCTCACAAGATCTCTCTCGAGAATCAAGGTAATTAGGAATAAAATTTAATTTTCCTTGGTTATTTGGTATAATTGTAGCATCTCTATACTCATCTCTGTTTTTAGTAGAAACCTGGTAAACTGCACAAAAAGGAAATATATTAAATATACTATAGAAACTATGATAATTCAATCTTCTTTTTCACCCTTGTTTCTTTGGGTATATGGTTATTATTATTCTAAATGATGATCATATGGGAAACAAGAATGAAAAACAGATAGAACTGAACATTCAATAGCAAACATGGCTTAATTTTCCCAGCCTTATTTTTTAGTTATTGATTATTGCTATAATCAATCATTTAATTCATCTTTGTAAAATTGACAGGTTTTCTTTTTTAAGAGAATGGCTAACTACCTCTGAAGAAGTCATCTGTTTCCATTTAGATTCTGAAGAAAGAAGGGTAAAAATAACATATACAAAGAGAAAACTTTCAACTTAGCTACTTGACTGTCATACCCAATCTTACCGCATCCAGTATTTGGAAAGTTGAAGAGGTTAAACACACACATTTAGTTTGATTTCTTCCATTGTGTGTATGTGTTTAAAATATATACTCAGTTATATTTTTGTATTCCACAGAGAAAAGGCTTACTTGCTTAAATTCTATCCACATGTATATTTGACTGGAGAAAATGTCCATTCTTTTTTCTTTTTAGTAAGGCATTAAATTAGCTTGCTCAGTGAACCCAATTGTTTAAAAACAGGAATTTGACAGAGTATGAATATAGTTTGTTAATTGAATCCACATTTATTTCATAAATGAATATTGCTACTAAAAACATTCCTTGCTATCCAAAAAACAGGGCTCAAAAAAAAAAAAAAAACCCACACCTCTTATGAATAGATCCACGAAAATTTGCTCTTGGTGTTTATGTGGCAAATTGGGAGTTCGCTATTAATTACTACTTCTGAAAAACTGACCTCTTCATTCATTTGTTATTAAAATTTTCTAGGATACTGATCATGAGGTCCTCTTCTCATTGTCTCTACCATTTTTTTTTTCCAAAGATGGAATGAAGGTAAAACACCCAATTAAGAACAAGTCAGATTTTTTGAGGCACTGGTCTATTGATAAAATAATTGGAAGCTTCTCTCAACACCTGGATAGGGGGCTTTAATTAGGCTTTTAAATCCAAGAAAGTTCTTTAAGAATAATTTGATCATTGTGTGGATAAACTTATAAAATATTAACTAGATTAAGCTGTATATGAATTATGAGTTATACTACAGGTGTATGAGTTTAGTATTTATTACCTAGTCCTCCTCAACGGGGAGTTGGTAATAATTCTTTTGCCAGGAATTGGCTGAGCCAACATTTTAGTCCTGATTCCCAACAGCTTTTTTGTTCTTAAGTGTGTGGCAGGTTTACAGACTCTATTATGTCTAATGGTCAGTATCTATTCTCAACATGTTGTCCTTCTTGTTATATAGGTCATTCTTCCCTTAAGTATTGTGAACTATTTTCCCCCTTCATGCACTATGCTGTCATGTCCATGGATGTGTCACTTCTCATGTGAGGGGACTTTGCATTCTCTAGCATACCAGCTGCAGGCCCTGCTGACCAGAAAACACAGCACTACTCGTCAGTGTGACTTAGAAGTTACCTTTTCACTCATAAAACCAGAACAAAATATAACAACAATACAAATATGAGCCCTCTAAATGGCAGCCCTGATTACATGCTTTCTGAATTGTGCAGACTACACAATGGGGGTTTTTACAACTCAGATTGTCTCCTATTTCAGCTCCACAATGAGACTAACACTCTGTCCTCTTCCTCAACCTGACTAGTTCATATAAAGGTTCCTGTACTTTTATCCAACAGAAGGGCTGGTGCTGTTTGCTAGCTTTGTGGCCAGCATCAAGACTGTGTTCACTAGGCTGAGGCTGGACTAGGTCTTCACACTTCAGTTGAAACAAGAAACTTATCAGGATTGTGGGGCCAGAAGTCCCCACTAGAGGGTGTGTGTGACAGAGTGGGCTGGAGAAAACCAGAGTATGTAATAATATAGAGAGTATATACCGTATCTTGGTGGTATGGCCGAGGTGCATTGGGAGGACTTTAAAAAGTCTAAAGAAAATAGACTCTAGAAAAATGGGAGACAAAGTTCTGGAGTCAAAAGTTCAGAGGCAGCAAGAAGAATCAAAGGAAAAACAGTTTTCAAAAAGGGGAGTGATCTCAAGTGACCACCTCACATACTGATTGTGAAAGCTGAAATCCATAAGGTGCTTGACTAATTCTAAGTTTAATGGGTCATGAAGCTCATACAGGGTCAACCCTGACACGAGGAACACCACCCACCCCATTCCCCCCGCCCCCCCCGCCAAGCAATCATCATTTCTCTGGTTCTGAGGTCAACTTCTATTCCAGATGAAGGCCCTAGGTTGACCAACCAGGTGTGCTAGGCTACTCTTCACCTCATGCTTCAGTGGTTTCTCATTGCCTGGATTTCTGCTGCCCCTCCTTAGCAACACTTTAGATCAATGTATTTCATCTCTAGGTCTTTGACTGAGATGAGTGTGTGGTCGTGCTCATGGGGGCACACACTCAGATGCCTGTATGATGCCCAGGGACAAGGCACTGTAGCTAGATTCATCTCTCTAGTCTCTGACCACCCCTTCCCGGGTCCTTCCCATCATTATGTGGTCACACTGTTCTGCTCTTCACACTCGTGCCTCACCAGCCAACCCAAGGGAAGGCATGACTCTCTTAGCTCTCTTTTTTACTTTAAAATGTAGGACTTTCTCTTCAGTGCTATACATCTCATTCCTCTTTGTTCTGTGCTGTTGACCTCTATTAAAGTTTCACAATCTTTCCTTCTTTCTACAAACCTCTGAATGACCTTCTGCACAGTAGGTAGGACAATTTTTCACTTTGCATGAAACCCTTGGGAAGGAAAGAGCTGGCTTCCTGTCAGACTCCTAACAGGAAGACAGAGATGATATTCAAAATATTTAGCAACCAATACAACAGAGGCACTGGCCAATCAGAATTATCTCTGGCCACGGTGCCAGAGGCCCCCTGCTAGACTGGGCACTGACTCTTTCTTTGTGGGATTGCTGGGAGGTTCAAGGAATTCTTAAGGAGACTGAAACAGCAGGGGCTATAGGAGGTACTTGAGAGGCTCAGCAGCTACTTGTCAGTCAGCATGGAAACATTTCCTTTTTTTTTAAGATTTTATTTATTTATTCATGAGAGACGTAGAGAGAGAAGAGAGACACAGACAGAGGGAGAAGCAGGGTCCACACAGGGAGTCCAATACGGGACTTGATCCCAGGACCCCGGGATCACACGCTGAGCCAAAGGCAGATGCTCAACCACTGAGCCACCCAGGTGCCCCAACATTTCCTTACTTGCACACTCGGAACAGCTGTACCCATGTGTGCCAGCTTCATGGCAGATCTGAAGGAAGACCATGTCCCGCCAAACAAATTCTATGTTGATTCCCTTAAACTAGCTTCCTATTTAAAAAACTGTTAAGGTTCAAAGGCTGTCAGGAACCACATAAAAACCTGTATTCCCTTTCAGCAAGCATTATTTATACTCTGGAAATTACTGATCAAAAAGTATGTCATGGCTTTATTGCAAATTATCTTTTTCTTATTTGATGAACTTTTAAGTTTAAAGATATTTTTCTAATTTATTCAACGAATACTCAACTGTGTGACTATGTGCCAAGCACTGAAGATAATGGCAAGGGACATGAAATTCTTGCCTGCGTGAAGCTAATAATATTCTAACCCAGAAGTTTTAATGTAAAAATTTAAATGTCAGAATTGTGCATTTTTGGGGTGCCTGGGTGGCTCAGTCTGTTGAGTGTCTATTCATTTCAGCTCTGGTGATGATCTTGGGGTCGTGAGATCGAGCCCCATGTCGGGCTCCACCCTCTGCACCAGGACTGCTTGGGATTCTCTCTTCCCCTCTCCTTTTGCTCTTCTTCCCACTCACAAGCATGATCGAACATGCTCGGGCTTGCTCTCAAACAAAGAAATAAAATCTGTTTTAAAAAAAGAATTGTGTATTACTTAAAAATCCACATGTAGTATAACTGTACATTATACTTAATGTATATTAATTGTACATTTAGTGCCAGCTTCTTTACACGCCAAAATTTGCTTCACAGATGAAGTGTGCTTCACATACTCATGCATGTACATGTGTTAAATTTGCACGTCTACAGAGAAAAACAGAAGCGATATGCTATAAAGGCATGAAGAGATCAAAGAAATGGTCCCTTACATCAAAACAAATATTGTTCGTGAAAGAAAAGTATATATAAAATACAGTCAGTTAAAAATGCAATGTTGCAAGCTCCAAATGAATTCTATAGTATTCCATAAGCCATACCAGCAAATGTAAGACAGAGGGGGAGGGGCACCTGGGTGGCTCAGGCAGTTTAGTGACTGCCTTTGGCTGAGGTCATGATCCCAGAGTCCTGGGATCGAGTCCCGCATTGGGCTCCTCACTGAGCAGGGGCGTCTGCTTCTCCCTCTTCCTCTGCCCCTCCCCCTGCTCCTGTCCTTGCTTTCTCTCTCTCTCTCTCAAAAAAAAAAAAAAAAAAAAAAGACAGAGGGGGGAACATTGAGAGAGAGAGAGAGAGAGAGAGAGAAAGCCTTAGGAATATTTGTTCATTCTTCTCCATCTTGAGGACTATGTTCTCCTAAGACTCTGAACTTCCTTTGGTAGGGGAAGGAATCCTATCACTTTGATTTCTCCCTTGTAGAGCGTCAAAATCCAGACTGGAGAGGAGGCATTCTGGTTGTACTCTTTCAAGAACACTCCAAAAGGCAACAGACAGAGAAAGGACTTTGAGTGGGAGAGTTTGGATGGTAAGTGTCCCAATGGTTTAGTTTTGGATTTCATGTGCTGTGTTGGCACATGAGAGGGAATCTATCCTAAAAACAGTGTTTCATTGTTACCACAATAAGCAAGCGCTTTTCCAGGGAACCTGACGGGGTGCCTGGCTGCTAAGTGCTAGGAGATTAGGTATCTCAGGCACTAAATTGACTAGTTAGATAAATACAGAATTCTCAGTTTTCAGAGCATGTATATTTTTAAAAAATATTTAATGAAAGAAGTCAGCATGAGAGTTGGTATTTCCCCAAAAAATATTGAGTAGAGTGAAACCACAAGGTCATAAAAATAAACCCATCTGAGTCTTCTGCCAGTTTTTTAGAGGTGAGTGGGAGAATGTTAGAAAAACTAGAGAAACAATGAATGAGTTGCAGATGGGATAAATATAACAGTTTCTGTGGGTGATCATGTCGTGCCATCTTTACTCTTTGCATCTCATCATGTCAGTCATGATTGATTGCTTCAGTCTATAGATGGAAGCCAGGATCCTGGGAATTGTGCTTACAGAGCAAATGCATTCCCTCTCCTCATCAGCACTTCTGTTCCTACACACACACACACACACACACACACACAAACACAGATCTTTCTCAGGGCCTGACTTGAGCAAATAAAAGAACAAAGTTCCACTTAAAAAACTTGGAAAACAATATTACCTGAAGTGGAGAGTTGTATGGACAATGAAAAACTGTATCTTTAAAAAAAGAGAGAGACACACACACACACACACAGAGGCAGAAACATAGACAGAGGGAGAAGAGGAGAAGCAGGCTCCGTGCAGAGACTCCGTGCAGGAAGCCCCATAGAGGACGCGATCCCCGGACCCCAGGGTCAAGACCTGAGCCAAAGGCAGACGCTCAACCACTGAGCCACCCAGGGGCCCTGAAAAATTCTATCTTTTAATAACTTTGAGAGCGCACAAACTTTACATTTATGTGGGCAGTAGACTATATGGAAAATGTGATGGAAATAGGTAACAGGTCGATGATTCTAACGCCAGAACCAACAATGAACTTTCTAGATCCTACCTATGAACTTTCTACGTCAGAATGATCCCAAAGGTCTCCAGGGTGTCAGAGAAGCAAAGTAATATTCACGGTAGAAGTTGCTTTGTGGATCACCATAGATGTGCTGATTCAAATAAATGAAGACTTTCATATTGCAGTGTTTTATAAACACCGTTCTGCTTGTGATGCAACTTGTGTTAACAGAACGCTGCTTAGTCCTCTGGAGCCTCACAGCAGTAACCTAGACTTTTGTAGGTTGATGGCTTTTCTATCTCTAACCAGCCACATGACATTTAAAGCCAGGTCCCATATTATGGTAGAAGCTGTTGGGAACACCAGGTAAAGAGGGCTGGAGAGTCCCAGGCACAGTCTGGTGTTCAAGGTGGGAAGGCAGTTTGTGATGAAGCAACAAAATGGAGTCTGTGATTTCTTTATTTTTAATTCATTCATTCAGTTAGGTTGGACATTGAACTGTCTGCCTGACACAGGACACCCTTCCTCAGGAAATTCTGCTCTTGGCCAAGAAAGTAGAATGAGAAGACAGTTGGGGAAGGTATGGATGACCTGTTTAATTTTTCTAGTAGGATATGGCTGTGAGGGTATAACTATCTCCTCAGAACTCTGATTACGCAGGAAAAACCCCCACCACAAAAAAAAAAAAAAAAAAAATCCCTACCACAGCCTCATGTGCCATCCTGTTATTTGGTTTTAGAAGCATATGCATGAGCTACAACGCTCACCCACTACACATATTCTCCAACATAGACAAAGTAAAACAAAACAAAACAAAAAGATGAAAGAAGAAAAAAAGGGTCTTATTCTTACATGTTGTTTTTTGCTATCATCAACTTTTTTTGTTAGATTCCCCTTTTCTCCTTCCAAGGTAGATGAAGCCTTGGAAGCTGTGTCAAACGCTTGTCAGGCAAGGTCTTCCCAATCATATAGCTATTATATGAAGAAAACTGTAAAACTGTATGTTAACACGACAGGTTTACCTGCCTTTGGCCTAGAAAGTTGGACCTGTACTGTATTATTACATTTTACTTGTAATGAAGGAAAACTTAAAAATCCAGAGTCATTCTGTTATTTGAAATCCCATTATAGGATACATAACTGTATTTATACATCTGATCTTGTATAATCCCTATCCTGTCAGTTTTATAGTAATCAATATGATCTTCCTCCTTCAAGCCCTATTGTCAGTTTAATGGGAAATGCACTGTTTTCATTTATAACCAAAAATTTTCCTAAAAATTGAGATGCAATTATTTTCAGTAGGATCTCATATTCTGACTCTGGTTGACTAAACTTAAGGATTTGGATTTACTTTATCCCTATTTACTTCAATTTGACCCATTTGATGGCCCATTTTTATGCCAACTATCCCCAGGAAAACAAAAGTAGAGTAGAAGTTATTAATCATAGCGTTTTGTAGTTCCTGTCCCAAATTGAGAGGAATTATGCAAACAAAATATCTTATTTCCCTAAATATAATCAATAGTAACAATTTTAAAAGACTGCATAAACAGTTTTAAGAAAATTTCAAAAGTTGTATCTTTGACTTTCTAACAGTTATATTTTATCAGCTTTTAAAAATGATTGTTTTTTTTTTCTTGTGCAGTTGCACTTCCTTTTGTAAAAGCACTAAAGGAATACAAACTGCAATTAAAATGCTCTTTTAGGGCAGCCCCGGTGGCTCAGCGGGTTAATGCCGCCTTCAGCCCAGGGCCTGATCCTGGAGACCTGGGATCGAGTCCCATATCGGGCTCCCTCCATGGAGCCTACTTCTCCCTCTGCCTTTGTCCCTGCCCCTGCCCCTCTGTGTCTCTCATGAATAAGTAAATAAAATCTTTAAAATAAAAAAAAAATAAAATAAAGTGCTTTTTTAAAAATTGGTATTATTGAAATTGACTTCAACATGGCTTATTGGTATTTTCAAACTAAAGAAGACTTAATCATGCTTCATGTTTGGCTCAGGTTTTATTATTTTTTTTTCATTTAAATCTGAAGCAGATATGTATATAATGCTACTGTGTGGAATGCAAGATTTAGTTCAGCAAACAACTTGAAATGCAATACTTTGGCATTTACTAATAGGAATCACTGTCCAAAACCATTTGGGTTTATTTGGGATTATACTAAGTTAGAACACTCAAATATTATCTTAGTCTGGATCTTACATTTATACTGGTTCATACTGAGGAGTGTGAGGGAGTAAGTAATAAAAGGAATTGTACCTTTTGTTCTTTCAAAATGCTGGGAAAATATCATCTTGTATTAAGAAACATTTTAATATAAAACTACTAGATAATTAGGAGGGATATGTGGCAGTAAAGATATTTTAGCTCTTACATTTTTTATCACATTGGGGCTATTTTTTTTCTTTTCCACTTTTATTATTAACCTTTTTATAGAAAATTGGCTTACCAAGAATTTATGAATTAATAAGTCTATTATAATGATGAATGATAATTACCATTTAAATCCTGACTCATTCATCAGCTTGTTCACTGCATGTCAGGTGACACAAGAGTGTATGATTACTTATCTGGTGAGTATTTTTCAACTGATTGTTATACTTCCTTGAACTTTAGAGCCTCATACCATATTTTTAAAGTATGATAAAATGCAGTTAAGTACTTTGACGAAGAAATTACCAACCGTGCTATAAATAACAGAAGAAGAAGTGACTTCAATGTTTTTAGACTGTTCTTAAGTTCAAATGACAAATGTAGAGTACTCAGTTGGGTCAAATGAAAAGTTCATATACAGACAGCTTCAAGGGCTGCCAGACTGGTGATGTTGTCACAGTAGCTAACCTAGTCACCGTTCAACATTAAAGTGGGAACTTTTGGTGTTCAATGTATCAGAAACCTGGGGGACAGGAATCAGGAGTCTCCGTGCTTTTTCTCCCAGAGAGGCGCCTCCCCTTCAAAACCATATGCATCCTTGCCAACAGTTGAAGCAGACACAATGGGATTACACAGACCTAACGGAACAGATGTGGGGCCACTTGAAGTTTTCATTATGAGAATCAGAGCAGTAGAGAATTTCCAAGTTTACTTGTCACATATGGTTTTCGCCCACTGGGTGGTAGTCAATCAAGGTATTTTGAAATTACAAACATTTTGTTAAAATGTAAATTGTCCCTAGCCGCCCCCCACCCCACCCCCTTTGCTCTCTCTGACAATGCATGGATGTTTGAAGCGTGTGAATATGTGCTGGCTGTTCCCCTGCAGGTTCAAATTAAACTTCCTGTGAGAACAGCACAGAAACTGGAAAGAAGATATGATTTGGGATTCTTAGGTTGACTTTGCCTCTTCCTCAAAGCCTCCTATAACAAGAGGGGATGTCTAGTGATATTAGCAATTGTGTGCTCACCAAATAAGGATGTGTTAAGTTAAAGTCTGTAATTTCTGTACTAAAGATCAGAACACCCTTAAAACACACACTTTTACAAGCCCAGCAATCATGCTAGACACTGAGAATATTCCCATCACTGTCTTCACTTTAAAAATGCCGTCTTCGTAGGATTATTTTTAATCTCTTTCGCAATATAAAACTTTCTGTAATCAGGAAGAATGGAGTGACTCCCACTTCAAAGCCGTTCGAACCTCAGGTTTAACAACAACAAAAACAACCCCACACTGATTAAACGCCGTGTCTTTACCGACTGAGAGTCACCTGGAGAGTTCACAACGGTGTGCGCGGCTAGGCCTGGCCTCTACCCTCTAGGTCCTCCAGGGCCCTCTACGGATCCTGGTAGTGCGGGTCTTGGAGAGGCCTTGATAGTTCTCATTTTTAATGAATTTCCAGATTTGTTAGTTTCCTATTGCTACTCTAACAAATCACCACAGATTTGGTGTCTCAAAGCAACACAGATTTATCAGCTCACAGTTTTAGGGGCCAAAAGTCTGAAACTGGGTCTTTAAGGGCTGCAATCAAAATGCAGGGGAATCCACCTCCTCACCTCTTCCGTTTCCCAGGAGCCACCTACCTTCCTTGGCTTGTGGCCTCTTGCTCTGTCTTCAAAGCTAGTGGTGCCTCTGGCAACGGCTTCTTCCAGCCTTTCTGACTTATGCTCAGTCCCTGCATCTCTTCTCTACCTGAAATGCTATCACCTCCTCTTACGAGGGTGCACATGACTGCATTGGGCCCACCTGGATAATGCAGGCTACTATCCTCCTTTCAAGCTTTTCAACTCAAGCACACCTCGAAAACCCGCTTCCCCGTGGACAATGACATTCACCAGTTCTGTGGTTGAGGATATCTTTGAGGGAGGCATTGGCAGGTGGTACAAGTCAGCCCACATCAGGTGATCAGTGGTACTAACTCTGCCACATTTGCGAACCATGAATTAGAAGACAGAAAAACTAAGCAGCAGTGTGTGCTCTGTTTCATCACAAAATAGCCAGAGAATGACCAACATGGTTTTGGATAATTTTACGATTCAATGATGTTGCTACCGAATTGAGGTAAGCCGTGGTTCTCAAGCTCTGACTACTCCTTAAAATCAACTAGGGAGTGTAAAAACCACCTACCAACCAACCTCAGCTCCAAAGCCCAGACCACTCCCAGGTCGGTTAACTCAGAAGTACTGGGTAATATGATTCAGTCATCAGTATTTCCTTAAAGGTCTACCATTGAGTCCATCGTACAGTCGTGTTTGAGATCTACGGACGTAGGTACACACACAGCAGAGACTTCAAAGGGCCCAGATGCAGGGTTCCCAAAGTCAGTTATCATTGTTGTGGAACGCACGTAAAATTAAAGGATTTATCTGGCCAGCATTTAGGGTAAAAAAAAAAAATTCTCATACTTTATCTTGAGATCCACAGCCTGTTGTTAGCCCGTGCAGTAAGCATAGCAAGTAGTAAGTGGTATTTTTAGTGTCCTCTTTTAAAGATGGGAACAATGAAGTTCAGCAAGATGCCACTGCACAGTTAATAAATCACTTACTTCAAATTTCACCTCAAATCTTCTGCCTCCAAAGTGATGGTAATATGCTGCCATAAAAAATTCAAAACAACATTTTAGGTGTTGCAAAATCAAGTAACGTGAGGTGCATAAAAAACAAAGAGTATAAGACAATACAGGGTGGTGAGGAAAGTGGGGGGGGGGTGGTGGAGAAGACACACCCTACATGAAGACAGACAAGTTTATGTTGTTTTTAAATACCAAAGCCAAACAAAACATGTGTCCGAGCCAGATTCCTACCACCTGCTGCCAGTGTGCTGCTCTGAAATACAATCAGTTTTCCACTTTCAACGGCGGTTTCCCAACTCTTTAGTCTTCAATGATTTATTAATGTTTTCCACATACAGCTTCAAACCTTTGGGGTATAATTGACAGTAACTGCCTCCTTGAATTTGCTCCTTCCCTCTCCTTCCTGAGTTCACAGGTCTGGAACCCACGGGCACGGTGGGAGCGGAGCTCTTTGTCAGCTCTCCAACACCAGCCAGTCGTGGCAGGCCACTCTTAAAGCCTGTGTTTTCAGAACTGAATTTACTTTTTAAAACTAGAAGTTCACAGAGTATTTTATTGTTTGCCAGGCCCCAAGCCAGGACCAGCCCTAGGACGTTGCTTCTCTCCACCACACATATTTACTCAACGAATTTTTAGTGTGCTTGACTGGACTCCTTTTTCCGTGTATATCACAGCAGCAGTGGGTTCTTTAGTACCAACTAAATGGAGCTTGAAAAGCTGTTATACGAAAGCCAAGTGTTACAAAGGTGGGCTTAGGCAGGCCCGATTTTCCTTTTGTGGCTGTCGGAATCCGTCTCAACTGTTTGTAGTTACAACACGCATGAGGACACTAGGGTGGCGGGATGTACTGTGTTTGCCAGCAGAATTAGCCAAATGCCCTCGAAGAAGCCAATGAGCTTACAACTGTAATGAGGAGGTTTTTCTAATTGTCTGTTGACTCTCTTTGGAGATTGTTCTTGGCTTCTGGTGATCCATCACACACATCTTCTCTAGACCAGTCTCCCTGCAATACCCTCATTATGCCGTGAAGGACAAACGCTTTAGGCTTCCCAATTCCCAACTGTATCATTTAATCTCCCTCGTTTTAGTGCTGAGGCCGTCTTTATCATCTGGTCCCACTGTATGTAGCAAACTTTTCCTTATTAGTCCTCAACATGCTCCGTTGATTTTAAATCAGTTGTGTCCCAGCCAGTCTCCTATTCCACAAATGAGTTAAACTCCATTTTCCCCTTTACTTTCACTCCCATGAACCGCACCCCCTGCCCCCTAGTTCCTCCAAACTCTATACAACTGGCATCTTTCATGAAGACATTGATCTAACTTATTTCTGAAGTCCCACAACATTAAAATCTGTGGTTCAGAACTTACTTGAAACTTGTTTCAGATTATATCATTTACTTCCTAACTGCTGAAAATCAGAGAGCTCTTTTTCTCTCTTCTTCACACATTTGCTTTCCATGTAGCGTGGCACAGAGCATTATCAGAGGTGTTCACATATACTCTTGTATAATTCTGTGATTCTTTTATTTATTTATTTTTTATTTTTTTTAAAGATGTTATTTATTTATTCATGAGAGACACAGGGAGAGGGAGAGGCAGAGACACAGGCGGAGGGAGAAGCAGGCTCCATGCAGGAAGCCTGATGTGGGACTCGATCCTGGGATTCCAGGGTCAGGCCCTGGGCTGAAGGCGGCGCTAAACTGCTGAGCCACCCGGGCTGCCCTGTGATTCTTTTATTATACATATACATACATCCTGAGAATTCTCAACTATGTACATATAACTCAGTGCTCTAGAGTCAAATATCCAACATCACCAATACTGTGCACAGTTATTCCCTAGGGTTTTCACTCTTCCTCCCAACTTGACACCTTTTAAATGTCCTCCTTTATTCAGGATAGAATATAGCTATAGTTCTATTATTTTCTCCTCAAGGGCCTTGTTCACTTCAGAACACTTCTAGACTCACTGATGATTCTTGTGTCTTTTAGTTTAGGTTCTACCTTGATGCCAGAGTCAACTTTCCAAAAACAGGTATCCAATTGTACCAAGCCTCTCCTTACTGAACCCCTCTCAACTCTGCAATCGTATCTCCCACAACTCCCAACATTATATCATATGTTTTGGAGATGCAGAACTTCTTGCAGCTTCCTGTGCCAAGCTCTTGCCTGCCTCTAGGTCTCTACACATGCTGTGGACTTTTGCAAAATGTCCTTTGTCCTGTGGCTTGTCTCATAAACTTTGGAGTCAGTCCTTGCCACTTCCAGGCAGAGATCATCTCTCTCTCTCCTCTCTATTCTTTGTCCTCTGACACATTTCACATCTCGCGCTTATCAAAACTGCAGTATAATCATTTATGTACCCATCCATCTACTGTCCTATACTATCAGCCCTCTGCATAGAAAAGGCTACTCTTAACCCAAATCAAAAGCCAGTGGAGCAGAATTTTTCTCTACAGATTGAAAGCAGAAAGAATGGGTTAGCTAGCGGAGAAGATGCAGAAAAATCTGATATCCGTAAGTATCCTATAAAAATATGATATTGAAATAGACAGGAAATGGGACTACTTTATTTGGCTTATGTCAAGAATGTGAGAAAAAATTGGAAAACAAATGGGGATTTGAGAATGATGAAGATTAAGGACTTTGCTACTAAATAGAAACAGACAGACAGGGCTCTTGGCTCAGAATAGCAGCCAGGCCTCATTAGAGAAGTTCAGACCCTGCCAATGAGGGCTGGATGGTAGCCTGCTTCCCTGAAAACTATTTGCTTATTTAAGGCGTTTAGACCCAATGTCCCCAAGACCTGAAAATATCAGTTCAGAGAAAACGTAGAAGTTATTCCTCAAAACAATCCAAAGTTTTAGAGTTTATCCAGCAAGGAAGCACAAGACGAGCGGCTATATGATGAGTGGCACTGATGATTAGAAGGGACAAAATCTGTCATAAGAAACACATACCTACTCTATGCATATTGACTGGGTGTCCAGAGTACGTCAGCCACACAAGGCGACAAGGATGGCCTTACAAAGATGCCTCCAACTGAGACTTTTAGTCTCACAGAAGAAACATATGCAAACAAGTTGTTTGCCTACTGTGGAACACATGAATAGTTAGAGTGGTAGCAAGAAGAAGAAGAAGAAGGGTAGTAAGGTCAACTACTCAGGAACAGGAACTTGCTGAGATGAGAGTATGGTATAGGGACAGTGTGGTACAGGTTAAAAAAAAAAATCAGTGAGCTGAAACCTGGGGGTGAATTAAAAAATAATAATAATAATGCAGTGGTTACTGAGGCTCTTCAACCCTAACAAAATTCTTTATAACTAAATGCGTACTTCTTTCCTGTTTTAAATGTTCTTAAACCCTTCTCAAAAAAAAAAAAACAAAAAACAAACGAACAAACAAAAACAAAAACCCTTCTCCAATTTGCAGGCCCTAAATCCTATCAATTTGAATTTAAAAAGAGAAAGAGAGTCCTTAAGGAATCCAAGTGTAAACCATGTGTAGAAAAGGGGCGGGGGGGGGGGGGGGGGGGGGAAGACTCCTCAATTATGTAATTTATTTACACTTAACAAACACCTGATGAATTTACTGAAAAAATGCCATGTACTTCTCTCTTATTCTCTTCGTTTCGGGATGCAGGTATAACTGGAGAATAGCATCTATCTATATTTGTGAATGATACAGTAGCCAAGTACTGCCATTGTAAGGAGTCCCCAGAGGAAATGCCAATAGCAAGCTTCCCAAGTCCACTAAAAGCTAGAAACTGGCAAAGCACATGGCCAGCAGTAAAGCAAACAAATTAAATCCTTTGAGCATCTATGAGCAGTCAAACATTCATTCATTCATGCATTTCTGTGTAATGCCACAATACTCTGATTGTAAAGAGTTAATAACTGAAGAGATTAGAAATCTGAACTAGCCGAGATACTTAAAATCAACAAACATAGGTTGCTCCTGATGATGACTTATGATCCCACCAATCGCTAATCCATTCTGTAGACCATAGGCTTAATTTCCAGAGCTGTCAATCTGACACATTTTATCAACAATCATACAGAGGATTTTGACCACCAAAAAGAAAAACTTTTTCTATTCATTCCATCTGTTCATTTATTTATTTCCATGGCATATGGGAGGTGTTTCACCTCATGTATAGAATAAACAAAATAGTGGGACAAGAAAATTAACATATGTGGAAAACTGCCCCATTAAGGAAGGAAATGTTGACAGTTCCTGAATAAGCATCCCTTTACTACTGGGTGAGTCCAATACATATTTATGTAAGGCCTGGAAGCTCAGGAAGGAATCTGGATTTTCAAGCTAAAATAAGGCAGGGGGTGGGGAGACCAGCAAATGTCTGCAAGGAAAGTTGCTACAAATAACTTTTATGCTCTCCCTTTGCTGTATCATATCTACCATAGGTTTAACAGCTCATAAACTGAAGCCAACTTTCTGAATGATCATTTAATTCTTGAAAAGTAACCATAAACTAAGGAAGAAAAAATACTGAGATATTAATCCTGGCAGCAGGCAGCAATTCTAGGCCCAAAAGCTTAATGGGGCTGAGCCGAATGGGACATAACAAGACGACTATCCTAACAAAATACAGTCTGTATCCTCCGATGGATGAGGAATGTTCCTTCCCCATTCGTGTTTGAACATGGGAGAACATAAAGTGCCAGTTAAACTGAGTAATGTTGCATAACTAAATTACAGGGTTTTTGTTCAGTTCTCCAGTAGAGTATAAAAATCCTCAAACCTGGAAGTATTGTTTTAATCAAGGGTCTGAATAAGCAGTCCCTCCTAGTTCTGCAATATCTACGTTGATGGAAATGTTTTCTTTAGAATCCTCACCCCTATAT
Organism: Canis aureus; assembly: GCF_053574225.1. Lineage (NCBI taxonomy): Eukaryota > Metazoa > Chordata > Mammalia > Carnivora > Canidae > Canis > Canis aureus. The sequence goes on along the minus strand of NC_135628.1, from coordinate 6,320,646 downwards.
TGCTATATTAATAAAAGCCAAATACATATGAAAAGTTATATAAAGAAAGTAGCCATATATTTGGTTTTTTGAGGTGTACTTTTAATTTTATGAAATAGCTTCTGAAGAAATGTGGAAGGGAATTAATTTGCAGTTGATTTTAAGCAATTACTTCTAATTTTTGTAAATGTGGATATTTAGCTTTGCTCCTCCACTGGCATAATACTTGTGTTTTGAATGGAGCTAAACAATTTATATGATGTATGATATAGCCTTGGAGAGCTTTTATTTGTTTTATTGGGTAATTTGTATTCAGTATGGAGGAGGTGATCTAAAGCTCTGCATTTAGTGATTGCACAGGAGGCCCAGGCACATGGAAAATTCTACACTTTATTTCATCGGGGTGAATCTACCATGACCCGGAAGGCTCACCTATAGATAAGATGGTTTGGCCTCAATAACACTTTGAATCTTTACACTCTCTGGGGTTTTGCACACTCCTTTAGACACAGGTCTTTGTCATTAATGAGAGTCGCATGAGTGGATCCCTGAATGGCACTTTGGAGAACGGTGGGACAAGTTTTTAACAAGCTGACCCTTCTGGCTATAACATGAAAGGGAACCCTGTGTGTAAGATAGTGTGGGAATAAAAGGCAGAGGTAATTTGCACTGCTGAAGAAATAATTATTAGTTCCACATTGCTTTCCAGGTGGTAGGTGGAGGAAAACAGAATGTATTCAAGTTCAGTAAATCCCTGTTTATTTTTCTTCTTGCTGATAATGCACAAAATTTTTCTAAAATTTGAAAGATTTCCTCAGCCTATTAAGGTGTTTCAGGAAGAAGCATCAACAGATTTTTCTTTTGCTCATATTGGCCGCCTATTTTAGAAAAGCTTTGATGCCATTATGCTGACAAATTCTCTGTGTCTGTATCTTACCAAAGACACCCTCTGTACAAATAGGAGTGAGTGTGAAGTGAGAGTAGGGGGCCAAGAGACAAAATACCCCATTTTTGTCTCACATACACCACCTTATTTTATACTATGCGACAGCTCTCTGTTTTCATATATTTGACATCTCAGTCTGAGGTTAAATTATTCTTCCAATGTCCCATAATTAGTAGCAGGCAGAGCTGGGGCTGAATGATGCTCTTCTGTTAAAACTTGGTGTAATTTTCCATTACACTATACTGCCTGACTCTTACACGGCCACATACTCTTCTAAATAGCAATTGATTTTTGCGATATCTAGGATGAAATTTAACTTTATTATACATTCAGAAACTACAGTCATCAAAAAGAAAGTGCAAAAAGGAATAATGTTTTTAGGTATTTCAGATTAGAACACGAATAAGGATTTACCATTCAATTTATAATTATGTTTATTCCAAGTTTTGCTTATTGCAAGAAGGATGTTCAAGTTGGTCGTACTCATATGTGGAATTTAAGAAACAAAACAGGATCATGGAGGAAGGGCAGGGCAGATTAAAATAAAACAAAATCAGAGAGGGAGACAGACCATAAGAGACTCTTAACTATAGGGAACAGGGACACCTGGGTGGCTCAGTGGTTGGGCGTCTGCCTTCGGCTCAGGGCATGATCCCAAAGTTCTGGGATTGAGTCTCGCGTCAGGCTCCCTGCATGGAGCCTGCTTCTCCTCACTCTGCCTATGTTTCTGCTTCTCTCTCTCTCTCTCTGTGTGTCTCTCATAAATAAATAAATTAAATCTTAAAAAAAAAAAAACTATAGGGAACAAATTGAGGGTTGCTGGGGTGAGGGGTGGGGGATGGGGTAATTGGGTGATGGGCATTACACATGATGTAATGAATACTGGGTGTGATACACAACTGAATAATTATGGAACTCTACGTGTGAAACTAATGATATACTATATACTAACTAATTGAACTTAAATAAAATAAGTTAAATAAAAAAGGAATAGGTGGTCCTGTTAGTTTCCCATGTAACCCAACTCATGTTATGGAATCCATATTCATTTTTTTTCTTTTAAAAAATAGACTACTAGTGGAAAATATGCTTATTAATATCATAAAAAGAATATGCCTGGTCACCAAAGTGTCAAAAGTCTTAAACTTTATAAATTATCAAAACATTCAAATAAAAATAAAGTTGTAGTGCTCTCCTTTCCCTTTACCTTCTCTCTCATTGTTAGAGATTGCAGTGGAGTGAGCTCTTGCTGTGCCCTTGGATGAAAAGGACAGAAATCAAACTATCGGTCAAAGGGGAAAAAAAGGCAAGAAGTTACCAAAAATACTCTATTTGGCTGGCTCTCTGGTGCTGGCAAATGATGAAAGCCTGACCTTTCTGTTGGCAGCCCCTTTGGATACTTTAAAGACCTGCGACCAGGCTGGGCTTCTCTCTCTGGCAAAATCAGCACATACAGGAATACATCTCTCTGCATCAGAGGCCTTCCTCCTCCCACTGAACCAAGAATATAAATAAAACTTGCCTCTAGGTTGTCTCTGATAAGCTCTCTACACCTGCCCAAAGGTTCTGGCTTAAAATCACCTTGTCTCCCTCTCTCTCATGTGACTCCTGTGTACCTCACCCAACAAACTCAGAGAGCAGAGCCATCTCTTCTTCAATATCCAGCCAATTTCTCAAACTTGAGATTTCTCAGGAATGAATCAGACTGCTGTCCATTTAATCTTCCGACAGAATGGGACACAACTCAAGGTTGCCCATTTGTACCATAGAAACTTGCTTTATAAGATTGGAAATGGAAAAAAAAAAAAAAAGATTGGAGATGAGGAGCAGCTACCCCAGCCCCATTTCACTTGGAAAATGTGTCCAAAACACAGAAAAATAGCAGCTTCCTCCAAATCCAAAATCCTTTCAACAATCTTGTCTCCACCTACCCTCTTAACTTTTGAATTTTCTAAAATTCCTATGTGGTAAGAGATTTAGGAGTCCTCTAACCAGATCTTGGAAATCGACTTTTTGCAAATCCTGCAGAGTAACTGGCCTTATATCTCACTGGCATTTATTATTTTAAACATTGGCTAAATTTCTGCTTTAATATCTTGTTATAAATATAATATTCCCTGCCTTTGAGAGTGGAGTCAAATGTGCTTCTCAAAAAATTACTGATATGCATTTAAATTGGAAGAACTCTGAAAAAAATTATGGCAGTGTGAATTATGTCTTTTTTTAAAAATATTTTATTTATTTATTCATGAGAGACACAGAGAGAGAGAGAGGGAGAGACACAGGTAGAGGGAGAAGCAGGCTCCATGGAGGGAGCCCGACGTGGGACTCAATCCCAGGTCTCCAGGATCACGCCCTGGACTGAAGGCGGCGCTAAACCGCTGAGCACCCCCAGCGCCCCGCCCCCCCACCCCCGGCTGCCCGAATTATGTCTTTTTTTAATGACCTTATTCTTTGACTTGATAATTCCATTTTTGAAGATCAATTTTAAGCATATAATCTTGAATGCAAAAGAAAAAAAAATCTGCACACAAAAGCTATCTTGAAAATATACCAGAAACAACCTAAACAGAAACAGTAAGTAAATGGCTAAACAAGGTAACTGAAACCCAGGTAATGAAATATTATACAGGAAGTAAAATATTTTTGAAGTTTATAAAATAATATGAAAAAGCAATGATAATTCAAGGGAAAATATAAAAGTTAGGATGTAAAATAATATATATAACACCTATAGTATAATAACCATGTTAAAATGCTTTTAAAAAGAACCTTCAAATATCTATGTATATATTTTTGGAAGTACAAGGAGCTTTAAGGCATTAACAGTGACTATCAACGGATGTCAAGACATTAGGAAAGTTTTCTTCTACTATAATTCTGAATTTTTCATATACTCAGTGTATAATTTTAAAATATTAAAAATAGAAAAAATATGAAAAGCATTAAAATTGAAAATAATAACCATGGCACATTTCATCCTAAAAGATTTATTCCTTTCTCTTTTTCCACATCAAACTTGATCCTGAATCTTTTATACTTTGCAACCAAAATGTCTCTGGCCCATCTTCTCTTTTCTCGGCCCTTGACCACTACTCTAGCTTATGTCCTCTTACTCCTTACACCTCAACCATTGTACAATTCTTAACTTGCTTCCATGATCATTTCTTTGACTTCACTTCAAATCCTTCCCAGCACTGTGACTTAAAGGCAGATTGCCTACCATAGCTGAGCAACAGAATTCCATAGTTTTCTGAGAGGCATGTAAAAAGGGATAATATATATAAATAAAGGACTTGGCACATAGTAACTCTTCAGCAAATGGCAGCTCTCATTAGTATAATTTCAACTGTGTTCTTTTGTTCTTCACTTTTAACACTGCTACGTTGTGAATTGCCATATAACCATTGAGTACCCTACACAATAGGATCTCAAACACCTTTTCCAGGTCATTTCATAGTACTCTGTCTTCAGGTTCATCCAAGACGGGCTATTTCCTATTTCCTGAACTCTCCCCCTTGTTTTCCACAGGGGCACCATCACTTAGCTTATTCCCACAGCTCCATTTATCCCCTCCCCCTCTCTAGTCCTTCCTGCCCCATGTCCCATCTTTCTGAAAATCCTTATCTGATGATATGAAAACTTTCTGGACCCCGCAAACAAATCAGATTGCTATCTTCTCTGAAACCCACCACATTGTCTGATATCCTTTAACGACGTAAAACCTTGAGTTGGGCATTCTGGTTGGATAACTGTGATAAGAGGATAGCTTAAAAAGCGAGCTCCTGGGAGAGACTGTGCCTGACTACCCAATGTAGAGTAGGCTCTAGGCCGCTCTCACATTTCCTTTTATTTCTAGTTACTCAGCTTTTCCCTTTCATTTTCCCACCCTTCTCTCAATAGATTTTTCTACTTTTCTCAAGAACAGAACTTACTTCCTCAACAGCTGCTGGTAATGTATCTTTTAAACAACAAAAGCCCAATAAATGTATAAATTATATTACAAACTGAAAAACTGATCACTAAAACCTAAACCTGCTAAGGAAGATCCTGATTGGAAAATTGTTACTATATCCTCTCCATCTCAACATAAACACAGTGATCATTCACACACACACACACACACACACACACCCCTCTGGGTTCTTGGTCCCTGCCACAATTTACATAATGTTTAGTGAGCAAGCATAGCAGTCACCAATTATAGGAAACCCTGGAAATGCCCTACCTGGAACTCCCTGCGGAAGCCATGATCTGTTGTATTCAGGATGTACAGAAATGACAATAGGAAGAGAGGGAGAAAAAAATACTGATGTGGAATGGTAAGGTAAGCCTTTGAGAACAATAATGCATTCAGTGTAGTTAACTTGATAGCACAGTTAGGTGAAGTCTGACAAAATTCAAACCAATGCAAAAAAAAAAAAAAAACTAAAATTCAAAATATAAAGGAGAGCAAGTCATGTAGATATACAACTACAGCTTTCCTCACCAGCAATTTGTCATTCATTTCAGATTTCTAAGAAATACATTTTGAAATTTTTAATTTTCTGTGAAAAGGAAAATGAAACCATGTAATAATTCTAATTAAAAAACAGATCATAAAGTAAAGAAATGGCTATGTGATGTCTTTTAAAATTAATTAGGAATAAATTGGAAAAAAATGAAAAATTAAAAAAAAACCTGTCTTCCACAGTTACAGTATCCCATCCTCAAATATTTTCAGAAATGCTTCTGAGTAATGCAGACATTCAGCACTTCCTCGCTCCTCACCACAGCCACTGGCATTCTCAGGAAACAGGAACACCTGTTATCTGGTCTCTTTCCACTATCTTCACCCTCTGCCGCCCTTTATAGACTTTTCCCATTGGACTTTAAATACGTTCAATATTTCCCACTAAAATCAAAACCCTTCCACTGACCCATTTATCTTGTCTTCCAATTTCTCTCTCTCTTCCCCACTGGCCACAAAACCTTACAAAATTATTTATGTCTGCTTTCTCCAATGTTCTCACCTCTCACTCATTCGACCCTCTTTAACTTGAAAAACTATATTACTTAAATATTTCTACAATTACCTTGGATGTAGACTGAATAATAACCTCCACCCCTAAGGTGTTCCTGTCTCAATCCTAGGAGTCTGTGAATGTTACCTTACATGGCAAAAGGGACTTTACAAATATGCTTAAATAAACTATCTTAAGATTAGGCGAGTAGCCTGTTTTATCCAGGTGAGCCAAATGATCTAATCGTAAGTATTTTCATAAGAGAAAGGCAGACGGGGCGCCTGGGTGGCTCAGTCAGTTGGTTTTGGCTCACGTCATGATCTCACAGTCTTGGGATCCAGCCCCTCTTCAGGCTCTGTGCTCAGCAGGCTATCTGCTTGAGATTCTTTTTTTCCCTCTCCTTCTGTCCCTTCCCCACTCATGTGCAAGTGCTCACGCTCTCCCAAATAAATAAATAAAATCTTTTATTTTTTTTATTTTTTTATAAAATCTTTTTAAAAAATGAGGGAGGAATGACTACAGGAGAGTAGCAGGAGATAGGATGACTTAAGAGGTTGGAACGATGTGAAGAAGTGTCATGAGTCAGAAAATGTGGGATTCCTGGGTGGCTCAGCGGTTTGGTGCCTGCCTTCGGCCCTGGGCATGATCCTGGAGTCCCAGGATCGAGTCCCTTGTCGGGCTCCCTGCAGAGAGCCTGCTTCTCCCTCTGCCTGTGTCTCTGCCTCTCTCTGTGTCTCTTATGGATGAATGAATAAAATCTTAAAAAAAGAAAGAAAGAAAGAAAATGTAGTTGGTCTACTTGATGTTAGAAAAGGCAAGGAGATAGATTCTCCCTTAGAACCTTCAGAATGAATCAGGCCCACTGATATCTTTGCTTTAACCCAGTGAAATTGATTTTGTACTTCTGGCCTCCAAAAATATAAGAGAATAAATTTGTGTTGCTTTAAACCGCCAAGCCTGGGGTAATTTGTTACAGCAGTAACACGAAAGTAATACAGACTCACATGCTAAGTCAAATAGTAGGTAGTTTCCAGTCTTCTAGCAACCTCTTAGCTCCTTAGCTACCACAGGTTCTTTTTTGTTTTGTTTTGTTTTGTGTTTGTTTTTACCAGATGTGTGGCTCATTCTTCTCAGATCCATTTGCTTACTCTGTTCTTTTTACAAAAAAAGTAAATGTTAGAGTTTCTCAAGACTCAGACTAATACCACACCGCTGCCACTCCCTAAGAACTCATATCTACTCTGATGTCTCTCAAAAGCAAAATCTCCAGCCCCATGAACAGAAATCTCACAGAGGAAGACATAGACATGGCCAACATGCATATGAGAAAATGTTCTGCATCACTTGCCATCAGGGAAATACAAATCAAAACTACAATGAGATACCACCTCACACCAGTGAGAATGGGGAAAATTAACAAGGCAGGAAACAACCAATGTTGGAGAGGATGCGGAGAAAAGGGAACCCTCTTACACTGTTGGTGGGAATGTGAACTGGTGCAGCCACTCTGGAAAACTGTGTGGAGGTTCCTCAAACAGTTAAAAATAGACCTGCCCTACGACCCAGCAATTGCACTGTTGGGGATTTACCCCAAAGATACAAATGCAATGAAACGCTGGGACACCTGCACCCCGATGTTTATAGCAGCAATGGCCACGATAGCCAAACTGTGGAAGGAGCCTCGGTGTCCAACGAAAGATGAATGGATAAAGAAGATGTGGTTTATGTATACAATGGAATATTCCTCAGCTATTAGAAATGACAAATACCCACCATTTGCTTCAACGTGGATGGAACTGGAGGGTATTATGCTGAGTGAAGTAAGTCAGTCGGAGAAGGACAAACATTATATGTTCTCATTCATTTGGGGAATATAAATAATAGTGAAAGGGAATATAAGGGAAGGGAGAAGAAATGTGTGGGAAATATCAGAAAGGGAGACAGAACGTAAAGACTGCTAACTCTGGGAAACGAACTAGGGGTGGTAGAAGGGGAGGAGGGCGGGGGGTGGGAGTGAATGGGTGACGGGCACTGGGTGTTATTCTGTATGTTAGTAAATTGAACACCAATAAAAAATAAATTAAAAAAAAAATCTCCAGCCCATCTCTGCTTGATTCCAAGTATATACACACCTGCTTACTTGAGCACTCTACTTGATTATCACACCGACATTTCAAACTTACTGTGTCCACAACCAAACTAATTTCCCTCAAGTTTTGTCCTATTGTCAGTGTTAACAATTTCAGGGAAAGGTACCATCTACTGCATATGTTTCCTAACCTAAGATTGAGAGTCCTAATATAGACTTAGCTTCCTTCCTTCCTTCCTTCTCATATGCAATCACCGAGTCTGATCAAGTCAGCCTCCTAAATGTCTATTGTGGCCAATATCAGTGACCCTAGTATAGTTCAAGTCACACTCTGGGACATGACAAAACCAATGCAACTGTCCTATGGCACTGGCCCTTCACACAGTATTTAATGTAGCAGCATTAATTCAACTGTATTCAATTCCCACACATACAAGCCATCCTTCACATCGAAGCCACTGTTGATACTTAAACACACACAACACACACACACACACACACACACACACACACCGTGTGTTATTACCTGCTTAACTCTTGTTACCCTTAAGCTATAATAGTATTCAAGAACTCTTTCCTTTGGATTTTGGTCTTTATCTAATCCTCCACCCTCATTTCTCATCATTCCATCTGTTTCTTTTGAATCTTTTGGTCCCCTTCTTCTAGATCACAGAACTTTTCATGGCTTTCTTTCACAGTTCAGAATCATGGAATTTTTTTCTCCCTTTTATCTGGAATTCTTCCCCCTAAATCCCCTTGTTTTTTTCCATTTTCTCGCATAACCAATTCCCATTCACATTTCATTCTCATCTCAAAGAACAGGAAACATCCTCCTATATCTTCTCTAAAACTAAATTACAGGCTCCTGTTATACGCTCCTATATTACTCTGCACACTCACTTCTAAATGTCTGCATCTAAATATACTTAGAAAAATTGTCTTCTCCCATTAGATTTTTAAAAAATAAAACAGCTTTATAGAAGTATAAATGAAAGACAAGTAAGTTACACAGATTAAAGGTATAAAATTTGTATGTAACAAATGCATACATACCCATGAAACTGTCACCACAATCAAGATAATGAACATATACATAAACCCAAAAGTTTCTTCTTGCTCCTTTGTTCTTATGAAGTCGTATTGTCTTTGTCTTGCTCCCTGATGTTTTCCAGGCATATATCTTTGATATATGCTTGGCAAATAATGGCACTCAAAATTTATTTGATGAATTAATTAGTGAGCAAAGATGGTCATCAAACCATTATATATAGAAGGAAACACTGGAAATAATCTAACTGTTCTTGTGATTACAAATTTTATTAAATAATACAGAACTATGCACCACTGAAAATTACGTTTTCTGAGAACACTGAATTATATTTGAATATGTTTCAGTAGAAAAGCAAGGATTAAAAAGATCTATAAAATATTACTCTGATCATATAAGTTCACATGCATTTTGTGCATAGCTAAGAAAGATAATGGGCGTTGACACAAACACTTTAGCAGTGGAGAAATGACAGGTGATTATAATTTTTTTTCTTTGTGCTTCCCTGACACTTTTCAAAGACCATGTGTTGTAATATGTTGAATGGAACCTTTCCTACATCTTCTTGGCATTTTGGCTAAAGCATCATACTGAGGACAACAAGTAGTAATTACTTCCATATTCTAAACAGAACAACCAAAAAGCTGTCAAACACTCCATTCTTGAATTTTCTAAGAGGTAGTCAAATTGGTCTTTTGCCATCATCCCCATCATTCTTTTAGCCTACAAAGCAAAAGTCATAATTTTGTTGAAGAGAAAAGTTAGCATAGAGTGTGGCATTCTAGGGTATTTTTCACCTTATCCCATATCTAGGGGAAAGGAAGGGAGGCCATTCCTTTAAGTGACTATTATGCTCCAGAAAGAAACAATCTTAGAAATGAAGGATAAGAGCAAAAAGGGGAAACTGACATTGCTAGTATTGGCTGGCTGCTTGCTCAGCTGCATTTGTTCAGAGGCCCACCCATGCTGCCACCTGAGTGAAATATGGTAAGAAAGATTCTAGGAGCTTGAAACTTGAGAGCTTCTGTCCTCAGGTCTTCTCAAGGCAGGAATTTGAATACAGAAAAAGCACAAGAGTCAGCTACCCTCTCTGGCGATGGTGCAGAAAATACGTACTAGTTTCCTCAGGGCAAATGGATACTGCAAAAAGTAACAAGGTCAAGCCATTTTTATGGGTCTCTAAGAGGGCTCCCTGCCATATGGACATGTTAAGAAATGGTTAGAAGAATGGACATGGGTAGGAGCTGAGATGTCACTGGAGAACTGTGCAGTGTAGAAGTTCCTTAAGAACACCAAAGAGCTCATCTGTGTTCCAGGGAAAAGTCAGAATTTGAACATGTAACAAACTCAGAGGACACTGAGGGCTAAAAGGGAGCAAAAGTAGCACAAACAAAGCAGTTTTTTTCTCTTTTTATACCATTCCTCAGATGACCCCTCCTACTCTAATTCTGGAAGACCCAAAAGATAATGAGTTGGGGATGAGTAGGGATGGAGATAGGAAACAAAGCAGTGAAGTAGGAGCTCTCCATTGTGGCCTAGCCAACGAGGCTGACTTAGGTCTTGAGAAAGGGAGAAGACTTGGGGTTTGTGTAAAGTAAATTTTCTTTACAGTTGATTGAACCGAGCTATTTAGAGGTGACATTGAGGCTTAACTGCCAAGATAAGACTGTTCTTAGAGTGACCAGAAATCCATGATGTCTATTCAAGGAGGAGCCCTTAAGTGTAGACAGAGAGTTTAACAACATAGTTGAAGGCACTTACTAAAGAACATTAAATCCATTTCTTATTTGTATCACCACTTAGTTTAGTATATTCTGCTATCCACTTATACCTGCATTATTTTTAACCAGAAAAAAAAGACCATAAACGCTCAGATGCATCACTGACAGCTCTTCTCAGGAATAGTGATAGAGGATTATAATATGAGTGAAAGTCTTACATCAATATACTTATATGTATGCATACATTGATACTAGTTACCTTTGCTACCCAATGTGGTTCATTGCTTCTATTTAGTTCTTGAAAGAATTTGTATGATTTTTCAAGCTCTGTTACTAACTCATACACTATTATACATAAGGAAACAGTTATAATTCATCTTTTTATTCCCAAACATACACACTGACACTTACTGAGACATACTGACCATTCAGTATTTTTTTTCCAAATTTCTTTTGGGAAATTTACTCCGATATATAGAATTTGCAAGCTATAGAGAGCATGTATACACACTCAGGTGTTTGTTATTCATATAGGGATTTACCAATATATCAGGTCAACACAGCCACAAAGAAGCCACCAATATCTCCTCTTAAAAGCCATGTAATTCAGAAATGTCCCCTTTTATTCCTGCTAGTGTTTCTTGAGCTCTCTCATTGATCTATCAGTGATGAATTTTATAAGGAATTCATAAGAAGGAAACTAATCCTAAACCATATCCATACTGAGATTCTGGAGTCTTCATTATTAACTACTTTCCACTTGCTGACTTTTCATCTCTCATTACTGATTAAGTATCTTATTTTCTCTGAGGGCAATCATGAAAGCACAAGGGAGATGACAGATTAGATAGACAGGTTTTTTTTTTCTCTTGAATGTAAACATCTGGACTGATTCGGAGCCCAGAGACTACAAGTTTGAAAAGACTTTAAAATGTCAGACAGTTGGGAAACCGAAAAGGATAATGCCGGGCTGTAGAAGTAAATGGAAATGTTCCCCACTTTCTTTTTCCAAGGAATCCCCTGAAGGGTTGAAGGGCCATAGTATGAGAGGCTCATGAATGTGAGATTAAACTGTGGTTGCTGGGGCCTTGGAATTAGTCAGAAAGTCTCTGGAGATCAAAGTGCATAAGGAACACCAAAGTGATGGCTTTGGATAGACTGCATGGGTGGGTCAATGGACATCTCAGTAGTGACCACAGAGAATGAAGACTAGGGAGTATTCTAAACAGCGCAGACTTCCAAAAATATGAATATGTATGACCCAAGAGAGGGAAAAAGGTACCTCAACATATGAGTCAGTGAAGAGGGTAGGATCTCAGGACAAAATGTATTTGATTTCAGTAATTACAATGAGTGACAGTTATGTACATTATGAGTTTTTCAGATGCTCTTTTCTAAAATTACTTAAGTTCAATGGAAAGCAAATATTTGAGCACAAAACTTTTTCTGCTTTTAAAATTATTTTCTTAGGATAGAATCTAGAATTGGAAATACTAGGCAAACTGGTATAAATACCTATGCATCTAAATGTATATTGCCAGATTATTTCCTGAAACTTGTAGGAAATGGTAATTTCTCAGTAACTGAAAAATTAGAATTCTTTTAAAAATTGTGAACTTAAGAAGAGTATCTTACTACAATTTCCACTCAGTTATTCTGCTGACATCAAATGGCTCATTATTTTCACTAATCTGTATTTATGTTTTTGTGTTATAGCCACATATGTCATTTGCTGTCAAGTTTCAGTGTAGTTTTTTTACCCAATAAACTTAGGTGCTATTTAAGATTTCTGTTATGTGTAATTAATTCAGTTATATCAAGAGATATCTTGTTGAATATTTTTGGTAATAGCCACACAGATTCAGTAAATAAAGAAGCTTTATTCATTCATCTACTATTTATTCAATTAATATTTATCCAAAAAAAATCACCGGCCAACCCTAGTACTGAAACAAACAAGCAGTTTCAAGATATTTAATGGAGAGAAGACTTTGATAATTACCATAAAAGCAACCAGGTAGTATATGTAATTAAATTTAATAGCTACATGTAATAGTTTTTATTAGTTTGCTTGCGCTGCTATAACAAAATAGCAGAGACTGGGTAACTTAAGGAGCAAAAATTTACTTTCTCATGGTTCTAGAGACTGGAAATTCAACATCAAGGTGCCAAATGGTTTGGTGTCTGGTGAGAACTCTCTGCTTGGGTTGCAGATGGCTGCCTTTCGCCGAGTGCTCATAGTGTGCACCTACAGTCTTTTTTTTTTTTTTTCTTCTAAGTTTTTAAATTCCACTGAGTTAACATATAAGGCAGTATTTTTTTAGGTGTACAATATAGTGATTCAACAATTCCATACAATACCTGGCACCCATCACAAGGGCAGTTCTTAATCTTCATCACCTATTTCACCTATCCTGACACCCACCCATCTTCCATCTAGTAACCAGCAGTTTGTTCTCTATAAGGAAGAGTCGGTTTCTTTGTTTGCCTCCTCTCTCTTTTTTTCCCTCGTATTATTCTTTTTTCTTCCAAGTTTTTATTTAAATTTCAGTTAGTTAAATACAGTGTAATATTAGTTTTAGTTGTAGGACTTAGTGATGTGCCATCCTTAATACCCACCAATCATTTAACCCAACCTCCCACCTACCCACCTCCCCTCCAGTAACCCTCAGTTTGTTCTTTATAGTTAAGAGTCTGTTTTATGGTTTGCCTCTCTCTTTTTTCCTCCTTATGTTAATCTGTTTTGTTTCTTAAATTCCACATGAGTGAAATCATATGGTATTTGTCTTTCTCTGACTGACACCTCGCTCAGCATAATACTCTCTAGTTCCATCAATGTCATTCCAAGTGGCAAGATTCCATTGTTTTTTTGTGGCTGAGTAATATTCATACACACACATACATACACACTACAATGTCTTTATCTATTCATCAGCCGATGAACATCTGGGCTCTTTCCATAATTTGGCTATTTTTTATAATGCTGCTATAAACATTTGGGTAACTAGATATTTGGGTAAATACCTAGTAGTGCAATTACTGGATGGTAGTTTTATTTTTAACATTTTGAGGTAACTCCATACTGTTTTCCAGAACAGATGCCTTTCCTACAGTCTTATCAGATGGTGGAGAGGGAAGGAGTGGAAAGTGGGATAAGAAAGAGAGAAAAAAAGAGAGACATAAACAGAGACAGAGACAGAGAGTGTGAGTGTGAGCTCCCTCTGGTGTTTCTTCTTATAAGAATACTATTGGAATCCTATTGGATCAAGGCCCCACCCTTATGATCCTCATTTGACCATAATTACTCTCTTACTCCAAACACAGCCACATTGGGGGTTAGAACTTTCACATATCAATTTGGGAGGAGGGGGGACACAAATATTCAGTCCATAACACAATTTGTTGGATATATTCCATCTTAGAAATGGTAAGGAAATCAGGGAACATGGTCACTTATTCATATAGTATACAATTATAAAATGGCTAATATGTACCAGACATTATGCTAAATATTAGTCATAGCAGCTGTTTTCCTGGAGAAGTTAATAATCTTATGGAAAGAGAGAGAAGATAAATCACAGTGCAACTTAAATGATCTAAGTGAACCATCACAAAACTCTCTGAAATCACTAGGAAGGAAACATCTGTTTGTGGGAGTTGGAAAAGATATCACAGAAAAGAAAATACTTATTTATAAGGGCCTTGCAGGTTGAGTGGGATTGTGCAATGCAGAGAAGTGTACAATATAAAGCCACATAATAGTAACGGGGTATACCTCCTCAAGCAGTATCTTCTGCTTACTTCCCCTATTCTGAATGGCAGGTTTTTCAAAGATGATTTTCTTTGGAGCTATGGATGTACATCCCTCTCTGTCCCTACCTGGTCTGACTAAAATCTTCAGAGAAAGGGAATACATGATAGGAGGAATCCAGCTTCTTTCAAAATGGTGTCATCTTGTAGTGGCCCCAAGAAAACCCTTCCACTCTCATTCCACTAGACACTGGTCTCATGGTAATGCATCTTACACAGCAGGGGGTTCAAAAATCAACACGAAGCTAAGTGTGCCTATGATGGGACCACAAAAATCATAACATCAGCCATATGACATATCTGTATCAACCAACAGTGTTTGCTCTGCAATTGGATGCAATTTTTGTTAAAAAATGGAAATATCCAGATGTAGCTAAGCCCATTAAGATCATTTCCATTGTTATCTATTAAAATATGCATGCAAATGATAAACATAATCTTTAAGACTCAGGTTTGTAGTAGTTCTTAGAGAACACGAGGTACATTATTAAGTATTTTTAAATCACTATGATTTGACAAAAAGAAAAACTACAACATGTGAATATTAATGGGAACAAGATTAAGAGACAAAAAAAAATCTAAGAATCACATTTGAGCGCTAAGTACCACGCAGTATTTTCAAAGCCTCACCAGAATCATCTCCCGGAGTCCGCCACACAACTTCATGCAGTAGGGATTGTTATGATGTCCATCTTACATATACGGCATAAAGGGGTTAACTAACTTGCCCAAGCTCACCCAACAGCATACAGAGCTGGGGCTCAAGCCTCAGGGTCTGACCCCAGAGCCTCTAGTCCTTACCTACTTCAATATACCGCCAAACAAACACAAAGAGCTGCTGCTCAGTAAGGTAGAGAAAGAATTTGATTAAAGCATAATTTTACTGTGATAAAATAATTACTTCCTTTTTGTCTTCTGTGGCCTTATCTTCTAATTTCTCAAACTACATCGTAAGAAAATTTCTTATAATTACTAGCAGACTAAAAAATGCCATGCTACATGTCTACAATCTATTTAGGAACATACAGAAAGGATAAAAGACTAGCAGCAAAGCGGAGAGAAAATAATTTATACATATTTTTACATATTATTAAGAATCAGCCTTGTATTTCCCTCTTCTAAGTAGTGTCCCAAAGATCTGCCAATGTCTACTGTGTTAAGTGTGAGTTCAAGAGATTGAGGGCACTGATGGGCATCTGGTTCACTGTGATTCCCTTCTTCTTGCAACCTCGCATTGCTATACATCTGTTTTGTTGATTCAGAAGAGCACTTGAGATGCTTTACAGTTGATTTTGACAAGTGCTACAATTTGATAGGGGAAGATAATTCTTGCTGAGATGATTTCCAAAGTACAGAAATTATACTTTTGAGTAGATAGTACCTTTCTTTATGATCAGAATTCTCATTTAATATACAGCATACTTAAGCTTTGTAATCACATTTCCTTTCTTCTGAAAAAAGTGACGGGTGTCTCTGATCTCATATATTAAAGCAACACATATTAAATCTTATTCTTGATTCTGATTGTTTTCTTTGTTGCAGATAAAAGCATGTCTGCCAAATTTAAAGATATTAGATTTAGAAAATGCTATATGAATATGAAGTGGGATTATTAATTAAATGGGTCTCCTGGTCACGTGACTGAGCTGCCTGATGAGTTCCTGGGATGTACATTTTCTGCATGCCTCTAAATCCACTAAACTGAGAATTAATCAGTTGTGCCTTAAAGACCACAGACTTATTCTTGATCATCATTTTTAAGAAATAAAATATATGGGTATAATTTTAATTTATATTTTAAAGTATCCTCTTATCATGCAGACCCTCCCATTAGTGTGATTATAAAAGAATATTTTAAAATTTGAAATTTGAGATAATTCTTGAAGAATTATCATTGGTCTGCTTTAACTAACACTATGCCAAAGGTTGACAAAATTTTAAGTAACATCAAAGTTTAAAGCTTACCTAAAGCCAAGTCAAGATTCTAACTCATTTTGGAGAAAAATGAATGATTCAGTGCTTTGGGATCTCAAGCCCTGTTTGCAAGGTTCATCTTAACACAATATTTTTTGTAATTAAAGCCTTTATTATTGATGTGATGGAAACTAAAACTTGATCTATGCCTTCATGGTACAAAGTCACTTCTGGACATTTGATTCGTCTTTAATTTTGCACATTTATAAGAAAATAAATGGGAATACATAATTAACATGGAATGGGTTTCACAGTTACACTGAACACACTCCATACTACCGCCTAACAACACCGGTGTCAGTACTTTGGTACGCTGTGCTATGGTATCTTAGAATTCTTATGCTCCCCCCTGGGTCCACCGTCATCACTGTGGATTCTTCTAACTCCCTGATCAGCAACCAAAATCTAGAACCAACAAATAATCCTTAGAAGAATTTCTAAAGTGGGTTTTCTCAGCCCAATATACACTATTAAATAGCTCTTCTGGTTATTATATAACTCGGAAGAAAGCCTCCACATTGTATCTTTATTCCACATTTTCCAACTAAAGAACACTGAGGAAATTTTCCATCTGTCTAACCCACAGGTTCCAAATCAACACACAGAGTGTCATGGAATTATTATTTGCCTGGTGAAACTTCTGAGAAAATAAATTAATAATAATAATAATAATAATAATAATAATAATGGCAATATTTTAATACAGGGTCTGGTACATAGAAAATTCCCCCAAACTGAGAACTGTATTTAATGCTCCTTTTCATCACCAATGAGACTTTCCTAGTTACTACCTCATGCTTGGTTGACGGTAATGAGAGTAATGGACTCATTCATGCTTCATTCTTCCACTTTCCATCCACGCCACTTCTCTCACAACAATACTACTTCTCATAAAATACTACTTTCAGTTTTTAACTTCACTATTAAAAATAAGCTGTAGCTCATAAATAAAACCCTAGAATTCAAACTTTTTTTTTTATTACCTGGATCTAAAACTTGTAGAGTCTACTCTTCTGTTACTCCCCGATATAAGCCTGTTCGCTATGTCCTAACTGTATTACCTTTTGGTTATCAATTACAAATCACATTTTCATACTTGTGTGCCCTTTCACTTGTATAGTGGTTAAATGTAATAAGCATGTGATGAAAAAAACACTTTTTTTACATGATAGAATTTGCATTCTAAACATACATACTGCCAAGTCACAAATATCTGGGCAAATAGAGACAAAAACTATCAGCATTAAATTAGTTCATCACTAAATGTGACTTCACTCACAAACCTACTTGATTTATACCCATGTTATGTGTATATATTGACATACACTTCTGAAAAACCTGAGTTTTCTTATTTCGGTTAGGAGCAGCTATTTAACTTCATATGGCTTTCTCACTGATGGCTGAAAATAGTTCACTTCTCAGGGTCATTGTTATTTGTTCAGTATTGAGAAAAACAGACATAGAGGCTATGGAAAGGGGGCGGAATAAATGCTGATGAGAGACTGTACTTTCTAAATTTAATACTTGGATTAGTCCTTATTTTAGCTTTTGTTTTGTTTTGTTTTCTTCCCTTTTGATCAAAAAAGGGAGATATGTAGGAGAGAATTGGTTAACTTCTTCCACATTCATCTCCAACACAGAAATATATCTAAGATACCTCACCTAGTCAGAGAGAAGACAAGGATGTTGGGTAGAAGTAGATAATTCCTCATAAAGAGGCTCTTTCTTTCTTTCTTTCTTTCTTTCTTTCTTTCTTTCTTTCTTTTTTTCTTTCTTCTTTCTTTCTTCTTTCTTTCTTTCTTTCTTTCTTTCTTTCTTTCTTTCTTTCTCTCTCTCTCTCTCTCTTTGTTTCTTTCCTTCTTTCAATAGCTTTCTTGAGATATAATTAATGTGCTATAAATTCATTTTAAGTATACAGTTCACTAAATGTTAGTAACTTTATTTATTTTTTTTTAATTTTTATTTATTTATGATAGCCACACACACAGAGAGAGAGAGAGAGGCAGAGACACAGGCAGAGGGAGAAGCAGGCTCCATGCACCGGGAGCCCGATGTGGGATTCGATCCCGGGTCTCCAGGATCGCGCCCTGGGCCAAAGGCAGGCGCCAAACCACTGCGCCACCCAGGGATCCCTAAATGTTAGTAACTTTAAACAGTTATCAATCATAACCACAATCCAGTTTTAGAACACTTCCAAAACATTCCTTCACATGACCGACAGCAGTCAACATCCCACTCAAACACCCATTCCCAACAAACCACTAATCTGCATTCTATATCTGTATCTTTGCCTTTTCTAAGAAATCGCATATGTATGTAATCATACAAATGCACAGTCATTTCGTTCTGACTTTTTTCACTTCGCATAGTAGGACTGAGGATCACCTATGCTGCTGCATCTATCATTAGTTCGTTCCTTTTATTGCTGAGTAGGATGTTACTGCATGGACATATTACAATTTGTTCAGCCATTCACTGACTGATATTCATTTAGATTGTTTCCAGTTTATGTCTATTGGAATAAAACTGTCACAAATGTATACATACAATCTTGTGTGGACTTATGTTTTCCTTCCTCTTGAATATGTACTTAGAAACGAAATTGTTAGGTCCTCTGATAAGTTCACGTTTAGCCTTGTAGGAATTGCCAAACTCTTTGTAAAGTACCACTTTACTTTCCTACCAACAATGTTTGAGGACTCCAGTTTCTTTGTATCTTCAACATGCTTAATATTGTCTTTTGGATGACAGCCATTCTAGTGGGTACGGACCTTACCATGTTTTAATTTGCATCTCCCTATTAAACAGATGTTGAGCATTTTTTCATATGCTTATTTACCATTCATATATTATCTTTGGTGTCTATTCACATCTTTTGTCCACTTTCTGTTGGGTTGTTTGTGTTTTTATTATTAAGTCTCCAAATTCATATATTCTGGATACAAATACTCATCAGATATACAATTTGCAAATATTTCTCTCAGTCTGTAGCTCTTTTCCTTTTGTTAATGGCCATCTTTAAAGGTGAAGGTTTTAAATATTGATGAAATCCAAAATATGTATATCTTTCTTTTATGGACCATGCATGGGGTGAAATTTTCTATCAAGTTACTGACAGTGCTGTTTAATTACTCTATATTCTTATTAATTTTCTATTTAGTCATGTTATCAATTACTGAGGAGTATTAAAATCACCAACTATAGTTATTAATTATTATTTATTTGCCCTTTATATCTAAGTTTATTTCATATATTATACCACCCTTTTATATGTATATATTTATGATTGTTAGATCTTCTTTATATATTCACCTTTTTATCATTATGAAACATTCATCTTTGTGTCCAGTAATACCCCCTGTATTAAAGCCATCCAACTCTCTTGCACTTACTGTTTACATAGTATATTTTTCCATTCCTTTTACTTTCAACTTATTTGTATCTGAAGCGAAACTGTATTTTGTAGACAGCAAATAGCTAGATCTAGTTTTTTAATCTAGTATGACAATCTCTGACATGATTCTTTAGCTTTAATTTTGCAATAAATTTTCACTAAGTGTAGAATTCCAGGTTGACTATTTTTTATTCTCTCAGTACTTAAAAAATAATGTCATTCTACTGTTCTTTCAGCTTGCATTTTCTGACAAGAAGTTTGATGTAATTCTTCTCTGTATACATATTGTGTCATTTTTACTGTCAGCCTTCATAATTTTCTATCTCTTGTTTTCAGCAGTTTGAATATGATGTGCTAAACAGATATGTGTGTATGTGTGTGTGTGTGTGCATGTGATCATATTTATCCTGGAGGTACTCAAGCTTTTCAGGTATGTAGCTTGATGTCTTTCATTATTTGGAGAAATTCTTAGTCACTGTCTCATCAAGAATTTGTGCTGCTCTTTCTCTTCCCTCCTTCCCATTTGCCTCCTCCTCCTCCTCCTCTTTCCCCCTTTTCTCCGCCGTCCACTCCAGCTTAAACTTTTTGTTCTGTTCAAGAGAAGTTTCTGAGTGGGAAGAAATTTTGTTCCTTTTCTGTAGCCGCAGCTCATCCTTTCCTACTGGCTGCAATACTGAGCAGGACTTTTGCTAGTGTCTGGTCCTGCCCCTAACATTTCCCCTAAGCACCTACTGGAAGTTATGAAAAATAATCTGGTAGTGTGTGTCAAAGTGCCTTGTGTCTAGGACTCTCAAGGGTTCTAAGACCGTCACACCACCCTCCACTTAGCCTTTAGAAATTTGTTAAGAGTTTAGCTGATTTTGTCTTTTTTTTTTTTTTTTAAGATTTATTTATTCACGAGAGACACAGAGACAGAGAGAGAGGCAGAGGGAGAAGCAGGCTCCATGCAGGGAGCCTGACATGGGACTTGATCCCGGGTCTCCAGCATCACACCCTGGGCCGAAGGCAGCACCAAACTGCTGAGCCACCTGGGCTGCCCTGATTTTGTCTGAACTACTTGCATGGTAGTCAGCACAACTCTTCCAGGACTCTGAAAAAGGTGAGACCATCTGTACATACCTCTAGTATTCCTAAAAGAGCATATTCCTCCTTGGATTTCAGGTTACTCGGTTTCCCTGCCAGTCAGATCTGCAATGGGTTAGGAAAAAAAAAAAAAGTTATATTGGTAGCTTATCTATTTTTTTCTCATTACTGGGGATAGATATGATATTCTTTCTAGCTTGCTATATCCTGGAGAAAAGCTGAACTCTTAACATGTGTTTTTAGTAAAGGTTTACTTCCCATTGGAAGACATGCCCCTTAGTGCAAGACCAATCAGATTCATACTCAATGAGTTCTTTTTAATATAGAAGAGATGGAAATCAAGATACTCTAATTTTAAAAGTGTGAGATGTGAGGCCAAGGTCTGTTGGCAGCTATGTTTCTTGGTGGATAAAGAAAGCAGAGATGTAAATAGGGGCTCAAACAAAGAAGAAAACGGAGAAACTGAGAACGTACATGATAGACTGTAACTTGTCTACCATTTATGCTTGTCTTGATTAATTTGTGTCTGGTGCCAGCTGATCAAACTATTTTCTTTTTTAAAATCCATGAATAGTGCTTCATTGTAAGAGACTAAATCCAAATCTTTTCTGTGACATATAAGAATATCATTATTTAGCCTTGAGCTACTTTCCTATGCTCACCTCCCACCACCTCTTATGCAAATCAATGTACAGATGTACAGTTTATCAAATAGTTCATATTGGATTGGTCCAGTGGCCTCCTAACTGGATTCTTTGCTTCCATTCTTGCCTCTCGACCATCTATTCTCATCACAGAAGCCAGGGGGATCCTTTTCAATCCTAAACTAAACTATGTCACTCAGAGTTAAAGGAAAAGTTTGAACAATGACTTAGAAGGCCCTACATGATATGATTCCTGCTGGCCTGCTTTCCTCATTTTTTCCATTTTCATCCTTGTTCATTTCACTTTAGTGACATTTTTTTGTTATTCCTCAAATGGATTAGAAACTATTCTGCCTCAGAGACTTTGTACTTACTGTTATCTCTTCTTAGGAACCCCTCCACCACCACCAGACACATACATATATGGCTTGCTTCTTCCCTTCTTCTAGTGTCTATTCTAACATTACCTTTTCAGTTATATTTACTCCATCCAAATGCCCAATTTAAAATACCATCATTTTCCTCTCCCACATACAGCACATCATTCTCTTTCTTTCTTTTCATGTTTTCTTGTTCTCTCTTAGCACTTCTCATCTGACATACTATTTTATTAATTTGTTTATTTTGTTCATCCTCCACTATCTCAAAAGCTCTATGAAGATTTTTTTTTACTGTATTATGGATACATACTACATGTCCAGAGAACTAAGAGCTCCTAGTCCGTATTAGACATACGATAAATATCTGCCAAATGATATTTACATCTCTAATCTACCAGCTTAACACATGCGCAATTCCCTCTGGATGAATGCTCTGTCTATTGGACAAGTTGAAATTCATATTTCTTGATTTAAATTAACCATATTCTCTTTCTCACAATAATAAATTTCCCATTTCAATACATGATACAGCCACTGTATCATGAATATGTTTTATTATAATTACCCACAAGCACAGTTATATATCTACCATTCCAGAGAGTGTATCTTGGTAGATATATAACTACCATTCCAGAGAGTGTATCTTTCATCTTTGTATTTTCAGCAATTCACTGAGACTTAGGAATTGTTTGTTGAATTTAGTGAGTGAACTAAACTCATTATCTTTTCTACCAAATCTGCTTTCACTGGAACCAAGAGATTTTTCAATCAAACTAATATGAAACTTGAACTCTTTTCTCCAGTCCCACCCCAAGTCCTGTTTGGTAGCTGTCTTGTTGATAACTATCTTTATGTCAAGGCTTCATCGATATGTCAGTTTTAGATGCACACTTTTTCTAAATTGTGTGTAAAAGATGATAACGGAACCCTAGTCAAATCACACTTGACAGTGTAGGTTTTCTTCAAAAAAGGTACTGTAAATTATTGGGACTTGTCAACACCTGACTATTGCTATGTTTTCTGATTAACTCACATTTATGTCACCCATCTTTAAACTGTACTTCAGAACATTTTTAAAGTGCTTATTATATCCTTCTTGCTTCTAGCTGTCTTTAGGTAAATGCCTATAAAACAGCCATTAAATAGTTTGAAAGGAAAACAATCTTTACAGAAAACTAATATTTTACCCATGTGACTCAGTTCAGGCCAAAAGAATGTGAGTGGAAGTATTGGGTGCCTCCCAGTAAAGACAGAGACCTTTGCCCTTAACTTTCCTCCTCCCTTCCTACTCACTGGAATTAGGAATCTGGAAGAACTAAGAAAGTAATATGGTAAGGATGGCAGAGTGCCTCACCAGCTTCAGTCAATGGATCATTTCCTGGAATAGAACTTTCTATTCTCTGAACTCCCTGGACTATTATAGCTGAGAGGAAAAAAAATCCCAAAACTTCAATCTCATTTGAACCAGTGCACTAGGCTTTTTGGTTTTGTTGTTACAGCAATGGGGCCTACACACTAACTTATCCCATGAGGATGCAGTGAAAGTCTTCACTGATGTTAAGATAAAGGCCCACAAGATCCTATGTAGTATGGTTCCTGCCTGTCTCTCAAGCCTTATCTTGGGACACTCTCCTTGTTGCCTACCCTATTCTAGCCTTAAAAAGCTTTCCATCAGAGTTCTGCACATCACAGGGTCTGTATATGTGCCTTTTTCTCTTCTCGGAAGGTCTTCTCCTCTGCTCAGTAAATTTCCTCCTGTATATTCCTACTTATCATTCATATCTTAGCTCAAGTTTAATGTTCTCATGAAAATATTCCCTGACCCTATAGTCTAAGTCAGACTCCTTTGTTCCATACTTTAATAGTATCCTTCCTGTGTCCTTCAAAGCTCCTTATCTCTGTAATTTTGCATTTGTATGAGTGTACAAATAATGATCCTCCATTAGGCTGTAAGCTACAAGACAGGGAAGACTATGCTTGTTGTAGCTCATCACTATAACCCCAGACCTAGCACAATACCTGGCTTTTAGCATGTTTGCAATAAATATGTAAAATGAATGAATGGAATTTTATTAATGACATTCTTCCATGCATGATGCATTCCATTGCTAATTCACTACACATGGTGTCCATCCTCTCCCATACTCCCACTGACCATACTCTGGGTACTCCTTTATACTAGTTCTTATTAAAAATAGTTAACATTGGGGTGCCTGGGTAGCTCAGTTATTTAAGCATCTGCCTTCTGCTCAGGTCATGATCCCAGAGTCCTGGGATCAAGCCCTGGGTCAGGTTCCCTGCTCAGCTGAGAGTCTGCTTCTCATTTTCCTTCTCCTTCTACCCCTCCCCCATTCATGTGCTCTCTCCTCTCTCTCTCTCAAATAAATAAATAAAATATTTTAAAAAAATCTTAAACAGTGAATGTTAATAATAGAATTAAATTTTGATCCATTATCAGTGATAAATCAGGAGGCTAAAAATGACCTTTTCAAAGTTAATATGCAAAAAAATAAAGTTTTAACACAAATATGGAAAAGCCAATGAAAAATAAATGACCTAGTTTGCCATATATCCATTGCATAACACTTTAATGGAAACTTCATGACAGATTAACCTCTCTCGTGTATATATAGAGACAGGTTTTGTAAGTCCTATGATATCATAATTTTACTAGACATAAGCACTAAGTCAATCACTAATTTCCCAATTAAGATTTTCAAAACTATTTTTTCTTCTAGAAAATATATCTAAAGATAAAATCAGTCCAATATGAATTAGCTTTGCCATCTTCTAGAAATCTAAACACTACACTATATATCTAGCCTTTTTAAGAATTTTATTACATATTATTATTGTATAAATAATGAAAGAAACACAAATGAAGTGATACACACATAGCTAGAATGTCTATCTGTAAGCTACTAAAATAATTTCTTTCACATTTACATTCTCATGCATCACAAAAAATTCAGTGTTTCTCTTTCAAAAATAATTTCAAGAGGCCTCTGGGTGGCTCAGTTGGTTAAGTGTCTACTTTCAGCTCAGGTCACAATCTTAGAGTCCCGGGATCGAGAAGGGAGATCCTGCTTCTCCCTCTCTCTGCCCCTCCATGGTCATCCAGGTTTTCTTCTACATAATCTTCTAGGAGTTTTATAATTTTATATTTAGCTCTATGATCCATTTTTAGTTCATTTTTGTGAAGGGTATTAAGGTCTGTCTCTAGATTCATCTTTTTGCATTTGGATATCTATTTGTTCCACCACCATTTATTGAAAAGACTATCTTTGCCCTATTGTATTATTTCTGCTCCTTTGTCAAAGATTAATTAACCATATTGATGTGGTTCTATTCTTGGACTCTCTATTCTGTTCTATTGATTCATTTGTCTATTCCTTTACTAATACCACACTGTTTGACTACTATCGCTTTGTAGTAAGACTTGAAGTTGGATAGAGTCAAGCTTCCAACCTTGTTTTTCTCCTTTTATATTGTACTGGCCATTCAGGGTGAAAGAATCTCTCTTTATAAATCTTAGCATTATCTAGATAGACAAATTAATCAAGGACAATGCAAATTAGCTATAGGCCTATCACACTCATGAACACAGGTGCAAAATTCCTACACAAATATCACCAAATTTAATTAAGTAATATACAAAAATATAATATGACCAATTTGACTTCAATTCAAAAAATGTAAAGCTGGTTTAATATTAGAAAAATTTTTTAAATGTGAGTCACTGGATTAGCACATTAGAGAATAAAATCATATGATACCTCAAACTCCCATCAACCATTCCATTTTATATGAAACTTAATATATGGCGGAGAATAAAATGACCATCACAGATTGGTGGCAAAAGGATTTTACTTACAAAATTCTACAGTGATAATTTGTTTGTGTGTATGTCTGTATGTGTGCTATGCATAGTACCACTACCTCACACACACACATCAAATACAAAAATCAATTACAAATAGGCCATCCACATGAGAATATCTTTATGCTTTGGGACTAGGGAAAGGTCTATTAAACATGATCCAAAAGCACAAACCATATGATTAGATTATAAATTTCACAAGAGTTTAAAATAAACATAGTAAAGAAAGGGGAAAGAAAAGTGATAAACCAATTACTTATATCTTCATTACATATTACCAAAGGATTAGTACTCATATGATATAAACAACTAAAGTCAATAAGAAACAAATAATTATGTACAGAAATGGGCAAAAAATATGAACAGTCATTTCACATCGAGAAAACACAGTGGTATATCAACATATGAAAAGATGCCCAACTTCATTATTGATAAGTCATAATAAACAAAAAATCCAAACTATATAAGACGCTACTCTATACCGATTCAACTGGCAAAAGGAAGAAGTTTGATACTCCCACAGGTGACAAAGATGTAAAGCAAAAAATGTCTCAGGCCCTGCTGATAAAAACGCAAATTGGTACATTCACTTTGGGAAAGTTTGGTAGCACCTGTAAAAACAAACATGCACATAACACATGACCTGGAAAGTCTCCTCTTATGCATGCATGTAGAAGGACAGTATGAACACCTAGACTGTAATCTTTCCTTCACCATCAGGGATGGGGAGGTTCTGGCCCTGACACAAATCCCTTGCAAAACTAACACAAGGAATATATAAAAAGTGCACAAAGTCCAAGGTAAATGACAGTCCTAATGAGGCTGCTATGTACTGAGACAAGCATGTGATCACCAAGATTATTCATTGGAGACTGACATGAGCTGCTCCAAAGGGTGGAAGCCGGTAACATATGCCTTAGGGGGTTAGATGACTATCAAGGTATAAGAGGTGATGGGACTCTAAATCTGATGACAATCATTATCTCCAGGGATCCACAAACATTCAGCCTCATCTTCTCTATGTGTTCCCTTCATACAAAGTGTCAGTGGCATGAGAAGCAAATTCTAGAAGTCAAGTAACCTCTGCTATGCTGTCATTATATACGCTTTATTGACTGTCCTTATCGTTTCTAAAAGCTATATAAACTTGATTCAGGATAAAACCAATAGGGTTTCCTACTCTGTTTATCAATTCAAATCCAAGACTATTGCTACTCTTCAAACAAAATGAGAGTTACAATATTCTACAGAGACTTTTATGTACACCAAGACACAGTTAATAAGAATGTTTTTCGTATCACTATTTATTAGATCAAAATAAAAATGGAAGCAATTAAACATCCATCAAAAGAAGAAAGAACAAGTAAATTGTAATGTATTCATTTTTGGGGTACTATACAGCAGTGAAAATGAAAAACTATCATTATATTTATCAAAATTGATGAATCTCAAGTATATAACATTAAAGCAAGACATAAAGGAATGCCAACTGTTAGAATCTATTCATATTAAGTCCAAAATCAAGCAAAGTTAAATGATTTGTTGTTTGGGAATGTTGTTATTGATGGGGTGTCTTTGGTTGGGTTCACAGGGAAATAGCCTTTGAGAAGAATACATGCGGAAAGTTTATTATAAGGTGATTTCAGAAACAAAACCTGTAAAGGAGTAACAATGACTGGGGAGAAGGAGAAGTTGAACTGTGATTCAGAAAAAAAGCAAACTGAAGTTTACAGGAAGCTCTAGAGCTGAGGTGGCCATGCTAAGTGGACCGGAAAGTGGGCTAAGCTTTTGTACTCCACATGGAATGGTTTGGACATTGGATGCAGATTTCCCTTCAGGTGAAAACTTATGTAAAACAGCTTCCAACAGTCAAAGGCATTACCCGTAAGCTACTCGCAGCCAATATTCCTCACAGGTGAAGAAATTAGTTCCTAAGTCCTAAAGACGGATACAACAGACACATCAGAGAATTCACCAAACTACAGGATACCCCTTGTGCCACTCAGACCCAATTGCTTTGTGTAGTGGGTTCACTCCATTTGGAAATCCTATCTTCAAGATTCCAGTTGCTCTCTTTGCTGAGAAAACTTAAGACAACCGTTGGTGGGATGAACGATAGTCCCCATGGCTGAAAACAGTCCCAAGGCCACAACCTGTACTTACTGTCTTTCTTACCTACTGCCCATTCTAGGCACTCCTCATGCTCATTCAGCACTGCCACTGGTTTGGGGGCATGCATGGTGAAGTCACCCTAAGAGACTCTGAGATTCTGGTCATTATGCCCTTCTCAGGCTGTGGCTATTGCACTTATCCATTTGCTATAAAAATTAGACAGCAGAGTATAAGAAGGGCCTCCTAGTGGATCATCTGGGTGCCATGTGTGCTGTTCTCTGCCTCTGTTATGTAAGAGAAGTCTTCTATGTACCTACTGGAGATACCATATCATACAATGGTTGTTGACTTAGACGATATACCATATTCTGTAGGCTGGAACCTCATCTTGGTAGGTATCCTCTTTAAGAAAATACCTAGCTGCCTCTACAAAGGTAGTACCATTACTCTAGGAGGTTGGCTATATATAAAGAATGATTGGATCACGTGGTTACAGGTTCACTGTCACATATTCTTTACTGTTAAATCTTTCCCTTAATCCAAGGAGATATTATGTGAAATCACTTGCTAGGGAATCAAACACCCTATGAGGCCTTATATAATGGGAATGACATTAGAGAAAAGAGAAACTCATATGCAGAATGTATGTCAATTGCAGTCTAAGTAAACTGAGGTCTCAATACTGAAAATTGTTCCTTTTAATAGGTTGGATATTCATAAGCACGAGAAACTAGATTAGCCTTGGTGAGTGTGATACTACACTGTTGACCCCAAGTTTATCCTCCATACCTCCATTCTTGAGACCGCACTGAGGAATATCAGTGATGATGAAGGCTGGCTAATGTCGACTAGTAAGCAACCTTGTCTACTTCATTGTCTAGCCCTCTTATGTACAGATACTCACTGGAAGGCATTAGCATCTAATGCTAAAATCTTTACACTTTGTACACATTCCCATAGTCCTCCATGTTACAAATTTTTCCAATTTTTTCTTCTAGGCTCCTGACCAACCAGCCAAGTCATTTGCCTCTGCCCATAATACCACAAATATTTTTATCTCAGGTTACTTCTTTTTTTTTTTTTTTTTTTTAATTTATTCATGAGAGACACAGGCAGAGGGAGAAGCAGGCTCCATGCAGGAAGACCAGGGACTTGATCCCGGGTCTCCAGGTTCACGCCCTGAGCTGAAGGCGGCGCTAAACCACTGAGCCACCCAGGGATCCTCTCAGGTTACTTCTCTTTCAACACAAACTGGATTACCTGATTCTCCAGCCAAAGCTCTGCCCAGTGTGATGTCTGATCAGCACTGTCTTTCAGTCCACCTGTGAGTAGGACTGAACTTGAACAGCAATCCATTTTTTGTTTGCACACACATTTAGGAACGTTTTCTGCTTCCATCAGCTGGATATGAAAACCCTTCCCCTATGCTGCCATAGGTTTAAACTGAAAAAGCAGCACTTGTACAATGATGACATGAGTGTCTAGGCCATGTGCCCATTCAGCTCATTCAGCTTACTTGTATGCTTTGGCCCTGTTCGTGCACACCTCTAACTGTATCTCTTCCAACTTAAAATGGATTGCTACTGGCCCTGATGACTGTGTGGGTCTGAGAGAACCCCAACGCAAGCTGGGCAGGTCAAACGACACTGTCACTCGATACCCTATGGTTAAATGCTCCATCTCTGCTAGGACTCTATAGCATGCCAGGGGATGTTTTTCATTTGGTTTTTATCTTTTCAATACACATGGCATATTGTTGCTCTAGGCCCTAGGGGTCTATACATTGTGATTCTCCTATTAGAACTTCCTGTAAAGTCCACATAGAAAAATTTTCCCACCACAGATACTTCCAATAACATAAAAGCCATTTGGTCTCGCGTGCACCATAGTCTGGATAAGCTGTAGATCACTTTCCTCCTCTGGGCTACTCAAAGAAGGCAGCCCCCTGTGTCACTTTAGTACATCGATTGGAACAATAGACCTGAATGTGGAATTTTAACCTAAAGAAGCCTATCAAGCATTGTGCTTCCTTCTTAGCCATGAAAATGTAATAATGTGTCTTTTATTAGAGGGGATGTCCTGCCAAGCCCCACACCCTGGGTCCCAAAAGATCTCACTGATGTGTTGGATCCCGTTATAGAGTTTATCTCCCACCCTCTGGAGCACATGTCTTACCATGGGCCTAGCCATTTCCTGATCATTAGGCCTAATATGATGCCCTTGATATAGTGAACCAATGTGATGCTCTGCAGAATGTAGAGACAGTTCAGAACTCTTTAGGATATTTTGCAGCAGAGAATGAAAGTGTTAACAAAGCCTTGGGGAAATACTACAAATGTATACTGTTATAGGCTGAACTGTTTGCCCCCAAAATCCATATATTGAAGTCCTAACCCTCAAAGTGACTATATTTGGAGATAGGGCCTTTAAAAAGGTTGTTAGGGTTAAATGAAGTCATAGGGATGGGGCTCTAATCCAATAGTGCTGATGTCCATACAAGTGCAGAAGAGACAAACGGCAAAGGAACACACAGAGGAAAAGCCATGAGAGTACAGTAAGGAGGTAGCTCTCTGCAAGCTAGCAAGAGAGGTGTCACAAGAAATTAACGCTGCTGGCATCTTGGTCTTGGACTTCCAGCCTCTAGAACTGTGAGAAAACACATTTCCATGGTTTAAGCCACCCAGTCTGTGGCGTTTTGTTAGAGCAGCCCAAACTGACCAATACAGACACTACTGCCCGTCCCCCATAAATGCCAACTGCTTCTGGTTCTCTTTCCCAATGGTGATGGAAAAGAATACATTCACCAATTCTGAGGATATGTTAATAATCTCTTCTAGAAAAAAAATCACATACTGCAGCATAGCAGCTGCAATTGTGCTACAAAGCATCACACGCGGCGTAGCAGCTGCAACGGAGTTTACAGCCGTCCTCACTATCTGCCACCGTCCATCTAGTCATTGGAGGAGTCAGAGCGATGGGTCAAAGGAGGTAGGATGACCACCACCCCTCTAGGCCTTGATCGGTGGCACAAATCTTTGCCAATCCCCCAAGAATGCAATATGCTTTTTATGTACTACTTTGGTAGTGGGAGGAGGATAGACAGGCTTCCACCTGGCCTTCCCACTGTAACAGCCCTCACTCCGTACATCCACCAAGGACCCAGTTTTAGGGTTCTGCTAACTACCAAGCTACACATTTGGAGTTATACGCTTAGATAATCAGGAAAGAAACATAAGATGGGTTCACATACCAATGAGACCCATTGTAAGTCAGACACAGGCCAGAGCCCTCTATATTATCTGACCCCTGCATGTCCCTGCTCCAGTAGGGACCCTTACAGTGCTCCAGGTCCTTGGAAACCAAGGTCTCTTCGAACTCTTGTGTCCAACAGTTCTCAAAGTAGCTCATCTTCTCATTTCCCCAGTGTACAGTGACCCGAGTAATGATGCTAGGTCTCTTGTGGAAGAAGTGGATCGTGTCTATACACATCTGACACGGGGTCATAGATTCCTTCCTCCTGAGACCCAGTTTCTTTTTAGTCCCTGGATTCCAGATTCGAGATCTGGCTCAGGTTTGGAAATTTGCAAGAGATTGTGCCTTTTTATTTTTTATTTTTATTTATTTATTTATTTATTTATTTATTTATTTATTTATTTTTTGATTGTGCCTTTTCATTAAGGCAAGTTTTCCTTGGTTATATAAACTGAGTATTTCGCTTGTTGGCTGCTCATCAATCTTGCCCCTAGGAACACTGTGCTCTCTACAGGGCATGCTGTCTGGGTGCCACTCCAACCTGAATACACCTTACAATTATCGTCCCCAGCTTCTTTCAGTGCTTCAATGCCTATCATCTCCACTGCTGTCAGGAAGCCCAGGGGATAATCTCCACTATCATCCCTGGACTTCAGAGACCATCCACCAAGACCCAAGAATTTTATTACTCCTGCCATAAGCATATTCTTTATTGCTTTGGCAATAGGTTGTTCTTTAAGCTCTTCCTTGGAATATAGTTGGCTGGTGGGTCTTTTCGCCTTACGCAAGTCTATCCCTTCTGGTGTGCCTCTTTCCATAAGTCTTTTGATCCCTTTCTCTACCATCTGCCACAGAACTCTGGCATTTCTACTTCATTTAGTGCAGGCCATCGTTCATTCCAGGCTTCCGAAAGAGTTCTACATTCTCTCTAGATCTTTTTGGTTGAATTATATAATAAAAATTGCATCAGAAAATTATTAAAAACAACGAAACTTTTTGCAAGACTAGTGCAATATGGAAAAAAGATTGAACTCAATTTCAATTTCACTGAAACAAAAGGAGAATTTATAAGCACTGGCGTGAAACAGTAGAAAAGCAGTGAAAAGCCCTAAAGGGGAGGCTGTTGATGTGATTAAGCTTGCTAATTGGTGCTTATCGAAGTTAGGCTCCTACTCTCTCACAAACACTGGAAGTTAGGGACACAATCTTTTTGTTGATTACATTTCAGAGAGATGGTTCCCAGATCCTTAAAAGACATTCCTTGATTGTAAAAGTGGCAAGGGGCTTGGTAAAGATTTATATCCCAAAGGCGCAGAGAAAGAATTTGCAACTGCAAGTTTTCTAAAGTAAATAAAGTAAAGGGGGTATGGTCAGGTAAAAACCTACCTAAAGGTTAGTCAAGCTGAAGGGAATGTTAATTCCATCTTGGTTACTACTCTTATTTTTTTTCCTTTTTTTTAGTTTTTATTTAAATTCCAGTAGTTAACATACAGGGTAATATTCATTTCAGGTGCACAACACAATGATTCACCACCTCCATATAATACCCAGTGCTCATCACAAGTGCTCTCCTTATTGCCCATCACCTATTTCACCCATTTCTCTACCCACTTCCCCTCTGGTAAGCATCAGTTTATGTTATCCATATTTAGGAATCTGAGTTTTTTTTTTTTTTTTTTTACCTCTCTCCCTCTCTTTTCCCTTTGCTCATTTGTTTTGTTTCTTAAATTCCACTTGAGTGAAATCATATGGTATTTGTCTTTCTCTGACTTAATTTACTTAGAATTATACTCTCTAGCTCGATCCACATCATTGCAAATGACAAGAAGTC
>NC_135628.1:6235000-6282500 GCF_053574225.1 Canis aureus | reverse complement strand
AACGGTCCATTTAAATGATAGAAGATTCAGAAATACCTGTGTGTGACAAAATGCAGACTCAACTGGAAGTACAAAATAGTGCAAATATCATGCAGTCAGTCTTTGGTGCAGTACATCCAAAGACCTTTCAGAGGGAAACTAATGCAGTATTGGAAATAGTAGTGATACACATTAAATTGGTCAAGTGGCATTATAATTTAGTTGTCCTGATTACTGTCTCACCAGACAAGACTTACAAACCATGGCAACAAAGGATTTTTACCTAACTCCATTTGTCACCAGCAAGACCCCAAGGCCTGACCTTTACTGCCCACCTGGATGTACCCATCAACCTTTGTCCCACATTTTCCTCAGGTTCTTCTTTCCAGCTTATCTTTTAACTGGAAAAAGACCCACAGGCAAAGCATTCAGTGACAGAAATTAAAACTACCTCCAGCAAGCAGTAAGGAGTGTCCTGCGACTGTCCTGCATAAGAGCTCTACAGGCCCAGGCCACCCAAACTGGTCTGAGCTTAACACTGACTCATACCTAGGCAGCTAGACCACTGGTGTGATCAACAGTTACCTCCACGTCCTCCATTATAATGCTAACATCTCCATTCAAAGAGGAGCACAGACAACCACCACAACCAGCAGGAATTGTGCCTTTTACCAAACTGAAATCATGTCGGCCCAGAAACTGATGCCCAATTCCATTTCACTGGTATCAAAAAATATTTCAACTCTTAAATTCTCACAGGTAGAATGAATTGTGTACTGGCCATCTGTGGTGGCATTGCTTCAATGGTCTTAGACTTCAAGTTAAGGTCCAAAAAAACACCAGTTGCAAAAGCAACAGATTTTAACTTGTACCTCATCTGTTAAGTTCCCATGTCTGGAGAAGCTAATGTCAACTCATCATGTGATACTCAATTTGTATAATAAATTATGAACCTGGAAAAAAAACAAAAAGGAGCACAAACATCATTAACATACAGTGTATGTACAGGTTTGTTTCCTCGGAGCACATGCATGAGCAACCTTTTTCTACATACAATGACAAAACTCCCCTTTCTGAATATTCACCCTAACCCTAAATAAGAGAAACCCATTTACTCTTACTCAAGGGGTCATGATTTTGGAAGTTATTCTCCATGACCTCCTTATATGATGCAAATAAAGTTTCCTTTGTGGGACAGCTCTATGTGCTGAGGTGCCTATCTATAACTCACCAAGAAGTGAACTCACATTAGCTGGATTACACATTCGCAGATGCTTTGGAATTTTTAGGAAAGAGTAAGAAAGAAAAACATGTCTCAATGTCTATTAGCAAAGCTGCAATGGGTTAAATCATTTTGACCTGTATTCCTTCATTTCTGGCTAAATCTTTGTCTCATCTAGGAAAAGTGGTAGAGTGCAGGCTTCTGAGGATAATCCTGTAGAATGAGGAATCAATGCAAGCTAAGCACAGTTTTTCTAACTCTTGTTCTATTGTTTTTTTTTTATGATTAAAATGGAGTCTGAGAATTTGTTGTGGTTGCTGTTATATACCTCGTATCCCCTTTTAATTGTGTTCAACTGTACTTATTTGTAACGAAAGTCTGAAACAGATATGGGATTATACTGAGTACAACTAAATAAAATAAAAGGTTATGATTTCATGATATGTTGAGTTCTGGTGAATTTGAGTTGTTTTGCATTAAGATTCTGGTGCATATGTATTAGAATAATAGTTAAGCATGCTGCCTTACTTGGATTCTTGCCCACTTTGTCAAAAGGTGGAATTCAAATAAGAAAGTAAGTGTTCATAAATTGTGTTCAAATGGGACCAAATGTGCACCCAGAATATGATTAAAAAGAGCCTTTTGTGATGATACATAGACACAGAAAAAAATTAATGCTGCATACCCATGTGTTTTATTGGGTGAAATTCTGTAAGGTGAGTTTCATAAAGCAAATTTCCAGCCTGTTTGTTCAGCTGGTTTGCCCATCACATTTAACATTTCTCATTGCACTAGCACTTATTCTTTTACTTTTCGTTCAAATACTAAGACAATACACTATGTTTTCCATCTACTGAAGCATTCCTAAAGCTGCACAAGGAAAATATGGGTTAAGATTAATGTCTTTGATCAGTCACTCACTTCTCATTGTTAGTACACCCTTTAAAATTGCAGTCATAGTGAGTTATCTAGACATAATTATGTAGCGAAGTCCCTATGAATGAAGGACCTAGGAACTTCAACTATACACAGAAAAAAAAATAATTACAAGAAAAAGGGGAATGGAGTATTTAGCTTCTATCCTTTAAGGCACAACTTAAATATACTTTCCTTCAAGTCTTCAAGTAAGGACTTGGTTCTCCTCAAAAGCAGTCACCTTTTTTCTCACTGAAGTTCAATAGTCCTTGTCAAAATTTTAATGTGCAGGCCCTCGAAGCCAGGTTCCCTGAAAAAAGGAACTCTGTCTGATTTACCTTCTTATTCACTACAATGCCTCACAGAGGGAGGAGACTGCTCAATAAATAGTAACTTATTAAACATTCTTCAGTAAGAAAATAAAAGACAAAACAATTTTAATGAATTGTCTCTTTAGCAATACCTATCCATTCTGTGTAACAACGTATGAACTAACTCCAAGTGATATCTAGCCACAAAAGGCAGACATTTTATACATTAGTTCCTAATACCTGCAATATAATTCACTAGGCAGGCATATAATTTGCTGGAGGAATTAAGAAAGGAGGGTTCCTCTTGGTCAACTAGAAGTTAGGCGGCACAACGGTGGCTCAGAGATCAGGACCCACTTAGAGACGTGTTTTAGCCTACACAGTTTTGAAAAAAAAATCATGATGTATCTTGTTGCCAACACTGCAAAAATTAGGGGATACTCCATATAAATTTGCATTTCCAGGTTGTCTTGCAAAAGTGAAAGAACTGACCACCCTGGACTCACATCTCTGCATGACAACATTTGGTTGAAGCAAGCACTGCTCACCACTTAGCTGGAAAACATGTTCTCTGTGCACCAAGATCCACACCTAGTAATCTTCATCAAGCTGCCTAAGTGCTCTAATCATCTGACTTAGTATCACCTTTTATAAGGCTTTAAAAATTATTTTTAAAGTATGGTTAATCAGGCAATAATGCTAATTACCGGCTGTGGTAGGCTGAATATTGGATCCCCCGAGATATCCAGGCCCTAATCTCGAGAATCCATGAATATGTTACCTTATAAGGCAAAAGGGATTTGCTGATATAATAAAGGTAAGAACCTTAAAATGGAGAGATTATCCTGGATTATCACATGCCTCTTTAAAAATGTTAGAAGACAAAAGAGCAGGCCAAAGAAAGTCTCAACCTACCATTGTTAGCTTCAAAGATGGAGGAAGGGATCATGAGACAAGGAATGCAGGCAGAAACTAAAAAAACCTAGGAAACAGATTATCCCCTAGAACCTATGGAAGAACACAGTCCTGCCTTGATTTTAGCCCAATGAGACCCATTTCAGACCCCTGATCTCCAGATTGTAAAATAACAAATTTGTGTTAAGTCGCTAAATTTGTGATAATTTGTTCAGAAGCAAAAGAAAGCCAATATAATATCTTATATATAATGTATAACATTGTTAAATTTAAGGTTCCTGAAGCAGCAGTTATAGGAACTTGTAAAGATGTTGATATGGTGCTTGTAAATTAAATAATGAAGATTTAAGAAGGCAAATATATAACATTTAACTGAATTTCATTTCTAATTCTAAGCCCTGATTTTACCTTATATGAAAAATACACTCTAATCACTTCCAGGTATTATCAGATTCTAATATATTCTGTAAATTTAGGTTAAATATATAGTCATATTTGTATATTCTTTTATGCAACAAATATTTATTGAGGACTAACTGTGTGCTCCTGTTGTGTGCCCTGGGGATAAAAAGGTTGATTAAGACAGTCAAAGCCTCTGACTCTTAGAGCGGACATTCTACTTGAGGATATAGAAAATAAATCTATAAACAAATTATTAGTGTAAGTATTGTGCTAAATGTCAGGAGGAAAAATAAGACTGAGAAGCAGAAAAAGAGTAATGCAATTTTCTATTTTAGATAAATATGGTATAATTAAAAACATACATTTGATCTGTCTCCAGTTTCCGGCACAGAGATCCTAAAACCCTTAGAATTTCCTGACTGATAGGACTAATAGGAGTGTCTTTTATTATTCTATGCCTAACTTTCAATCACACCTGAGTTCATGCTAATAAGGTGACTTGAAGGTTGGGGTGGGGGACAGGGGGGAGGGGCTGGTGGAGCTAGGTAGCCTCAGAGTGGGATTTGTCACCCGAAAGACCAAGTGATTAGAGAGTTGGAACTTCCAGCCCTACTCACCCACCTTCAAGAAAGGGAAGGGGAGACGGAGATTGAGCTCTACAACTCTTGAACAAAGAAATTCAGGGAGCTTCCAGGCTAGTAAACATATCAAAATGCTAGGAGTGTAACATACCCCAATTCCACAGCAACAAAAGTTCTGTGCTTGGGATCCTTCTGGACGTGGCCCTATGATTCTCTTCATCTGGCCATTCATTAGTATCCTTTATACATAAAATAGTAAACATAAATGATGTGTTTCCGTGAGTTCTGTGAACTATTCTAGAAATATCAAATCTGAGGAGGGGTTGTGGGAACCCCCAATGTATAGCTGATGAGTCAGAAGGACAAGTGGCCCAGGACTTTGACTGGCATCTGTAGTAGGAAGCAGTCTCATGGGACTGAGCCCTTCCACCAGTGGGAACCATGCTGATTCTGGATAGTTGGTGTCAGAATTGAACTGAATTGATGGATATGTAATTGGTTTCGCAGAACTGGAAAACTGGTTATTGATATAAGAAAAGACACCACATATTTGGTGTCAGAGAAAAAAAAAAGCCTCCCAACAGGATTATCAGAGAACATCTCTTCTGAGGAAGTGACATCTAAGAAGAAAATTCTAGGGAAGAATATTTTAGGGATATGTTGAATATTTTAGGGATATGAAATATTTTAGGGATATAAAATGTAATAATCTCAATATTTAAGGAATAGAGCATGAGAGCCAGGCAAAGATCGTATCTTATAGGTACTTGCAAGCCATGAGAAGAATTTTAAGTGTGACGTGAAAATTTTGAGAAAATTGTGAAGCGGCCTGCTTTATATTTTTAAAGGACTGGTTGCTACATGGAGGACAAACTCTAGGTGGGCAAGAATGAAAGCAGAAGGTACAGTCTAAGAGGCTGCTGTGATATGTGATAATCTAAGAGGCGAGGAAAAGTATTTGGAAAGAGTTTGAATTTTAGCTATAGCACTGACAGGAGTTCCTTAATGTAACAGATGTGGGTTATTAGTAAAGTAAGGATGATGCTTGGATATAAACAATTAATAGGTGACAAGTTGTGCTACTTATTGATCTAAGGTAGACTGGAGGAGAAGCTGCATTGGGGGTAGAGTCAGGGGCACCTTCATGGGTATGAGGCCAATGCAGTCACATAGTTCTTCATTCCCAGAAGGGCCCCACAATGGGGCTTAATGTCCTGTGTTAGCCATCTTGAAATTTTTAATAATTTTATCTTTGATTTTGTGTTTTGTAAGTGAAATCCAATGGGATACTCTCACATAGTTATGCTTCCTGCTGAGACTCTGCTTCCCTAGGATAAGTTCTTAGCAGATACCCCAGGGTCTACACAGCCTTGCCCCACCACACCAGTGACCTCTAAGGCTTTCCAGCCCAAGGGGTACATTTGCCAATGGTTTTCCCAGGCCATCCCACATCCAAATACCTACCGTGACCATACATGAAGGTTGCAACACCCTTAGAAAAGGCAGTGGTCTAGGGAAAGGGGAGATGCCCGGCTTGACTATCCTGTCCTCAGCTAAAATACTACCTGTAGTTCCTGCTGCTGCCATCTCTCCCAGCCCTGTGATGGTCTGCACCGCCCGTGATTATTTTCCCATGTTTGAAGGACCGTGACATTAAATAGCAAATGAAAAAATATCATGACAAGTTGAGAGAGAGCACAGAGAGAAAAAAAAAGCCTTATGTTTTAATACCTTTGATGGCATTTTTTTCCTACTTTTTGAACAAGATGCCCTGTTTTCACTTTGCACTGGGCTCTGCAAATTATGTAGCCAATTCTGATTAGAGCTGAAAAATATTCCTTTTATTGGAAACATCAAATTTGAGGTTCCAATTAGGCATCTCTTATACGTGTTGAGCATGCAGCTAGATACACAGTCTGGAGTAAATGATAAAGTCATGAATGAGAGTCATCAGAATATGGATGGCATTTTAAGCCTTTCAAACTTTCCCTGATCATCCACCTGCCCATTTGGAGACATGCTAAATTCCACGAGGCATTAGTATGTGTACGGGAGAGCTCTATTGTTTGGCCTTGATCTATCTGAGTTTTGTACTGCCACACCACAAAATGTTCTTCATGTCAACTATTCTTCTAAGTGAGACCCATTTCCATTCTGGAACTTAACAGAGCTGACACATTTCTCATTGTAGTCTTTGCTATCAGAACCTGTGCACTCCGAATTCACTGATGTGTCCAATGTCATTAAGGTTAAGCAAA
The DNA here is from genome assembly GCF_053574225.1 of Canis aureus. Taxonomy (NCBI): domain Eukaryota; kingdom Metazoa; phylum Chordata; class Mammalia; order Carnivora; family Canidae; genus Canis; species Canis aureus. The sequence continues at coordinate 6,275,917 of NC_135628.1, read as the reverse complement.
TCACTCCCTGGGTTCTCCTTGTCCCAACTATCAGAAAGGCCACTTTGATCCACTGACCTTCACTTGGTTCCCCTTAGAAGATCTGACTGATCTTCCAAAGCCATTTGAGCCTATGGAAGACTTAGAGCCGGTAGGAGAGAATCACTCTCACCTAAGATCACTCCTGATCCCAACCAACTCTGGTAGAAGAAACTTAGAGATCCTGGTAGGAAATGTCAGGCACTGGTCTAGTCTATTGTGTTCTCCAGTGTAAAGTAGTTACATTACATTTGGAGGGTTTCTTTATTATTATTATTATTATTATTATTATTATTACCAAGAGATGAATCTGGAAAGTTAAACACTGTACCTACCATTCCCCAAACTCACTCCGTCAAACCTCCTTTCTTAATTCATCTTTGAGCTCCTATGGCCTTTTGTAGTGTATGATCTGGAGAAAACAAAACAAAACAAATAAAAAAAAACACCTTTTCTGCCAGATTACATAACCTGTAAATTGTTTCTTATACCTGGTGAGTGCTTTTTGAACTCCGAAACTAAGAATTGCCATTTTTCCTATTTGTTTGTTTTCCTGACAAGTCCCCCTAGGAAGTCTGAATGTGGAAGGCCATTGAAGAAGAAAAATACTGACTGGCTACCATCTCAAATTATTACACACTCTTCTTAAAAACTGTTGCTGTAGGCAACAGTCAACAAAACTAAAAGGCAATGTACAGAATGGGAGAAGATATTTGCAATATTTGCAAATGACATATCAGATAAAGGGCTAGTATCCAAAATCTATAAAGAACTTATCAAACTCAACACCCAAAAAACAAACAATACAATCAAGAAATGGGCAGAAGATATGAATAGACATTTCTCCAAAGAAGACCTACACATGGCCAACAAGCACATGAAAAAATGTTCCACATCACTTGTCATTGGGGAAATACAAATCAAAACCACAATGAGATATCACTTTATACCTGTGAGAATGGCTAAAATTAAAAAGAGATGAAATAACAAATGTTGGCAAGGATGTGGACAAAGGAGAACCCTCTTCCACCGGTGGTAGGAATGCAAGCTGATGTAGCCACTCTGGAAAACAGTATGGGGGTCCCTCAAGAAGTTAAAAATAGAGCTACCATGGGATCCAGCAATTGCACTACTGGGTATTTACCCCAAAGATACAGATGTTGTGAAACAATGGGACACCTGCACCCCAACGTTCATAGCAACAATGTTCACAGTAGCCAAACTGTGGAAAGAGCTGAGATGTCCTTTGACAGATGAATGGATAAAGATGTAGTGCACACACACACACACACACACACACACTGGAATATTACTCAGCCATCAGAAAGGATGAATACCTACCATTTACACTGATGTGGATGGAACTAGAAGGTATTATACGGAGTGAAATAAGTCAGTCAGAGACAATTATCATAATGGTTTCAGTCATATGTGGGATATAAAAAATAGTGAAACGGACCATAAGGGAAGAGGGGGGAAACTGAATGGGGAAAAATCAGAGAGGAAGACAAATCTTGAGAGATTCCTAATTCTGGGAAATAAAACAAAGGGTTGCAGAAGAGGAGGTAGGTGGGTGGACGGGGTAATCGGGTGATGGGTATTAAGGAGGACAAGTGATGAGATGAGCACTGGGTGTTATATTATGTTGGTAAATTGAATTTAAATTAAAAAAAAACGCTGCCATAGAATAAATGTGCCCCCCCCCCAAATTCATACATTGAAACTTAATCCCCAATATAATGGTATTTGGAGGTGGGGCCTTTGGGAAGTTATTAGGTCATGAAGGCTCTTATAAATCTCATTTATTGGTACCCCTATAGAATAGGCCCTAGAGAACAACTTCACCCCTTCTATTATGTGAGGACACAGCAAGATGGCCAGCTATAAACCAGGAATGGGCTCTCGCCAGACACAGAATCTTCCAGTGCCTTGATCTTAGACTTCTCAACCTTTTAGAACTGTGAGAAATAAATGCTATTTAAGCCACTCAGTGTATGATATTTTGTTATAGCATCCTGGATGGACTATGACAAGGGTTACTACATCATTAGAGTACATTTTGCAGAAAACACACTTTGTGAATTTCAAACAATAATATGCCAGTATTCTGAGTCACGACGTATACTTTATTTCCCAGGGGGTCATGAAGAAAAAGATTTCTACCGCTTGAAGGGCACCTCTTCAAAACCCATATACCTACAGAGCCAGGTGTCCCAACACTACCTCTAAATTCCCCCTGAGGATTGGGACTAACCTTATTCACTAAAATAAAGATATCTTGGTGAGAAGAGAACAATTAGTTCTGCTTAGCATTTTCAAACCCTTAAGACTATATGGTCCCCTTTGAATGAATAACTATGAGTGCTCAGAATAAAAAGCCTTACTCCGTGGAACTTCCCTCCCAAAGACTGCTGTCAACTCTCTCTCATATGTGACCTCTTCTGATGAAGCTTTCCATAGTGCCTAGTTTCATTGCTGACCTCATACTGCTGACCCAATCCAAGATTTCTCTTCTTAATCACTATTGTTTATCATTAAGCACTTTTATCCTACTAATCATGGAAAACCCTTTATAGCCTGGCCCGGACCTACCAATCCCCTTGGTTAGTTTGGGAATATAAAGCTGTATGTAAGTAAGTTCTCTGTTCATATCATGATATGCCAACATTACATGATTAATCGTACTCTGCCCCTATCTCTAGCACAAACTTAACAACTCTCTTTACTATACTGACTCCTATATATCTTTTATGACTGAGGGCAAATATCATTTCCCTCCTGAAGCCCACTGTGGTATGTTGGCTTAAAATTTGCAAATTTTCCAGTGCTCTTCCTTGAGGGCACTCTGCACATCCCACCCCATTGAACTGAAGAGTACATGTACCCATATTTATCCAAGCTATCAAGTTTCGAGGTGGTCTCCAATATTGCACTTACTTTGATACTACTGCAAATTCAAGGAATTTCCAAAACCACTGTGAAGTTTGATGATTCACTAGAAGGACTTACAGAATTCACTGAATGCTGTTGTACTCACGCAGTTACTACAGAGAAAGAATAAGGATGAAGAATACAGCCAAAGGGGGAGACTCTAGCAGAGCCTGAGAGAGTTCCAAACATAAGGCTACTGTTGTGCTCTGGACCCATGACCTTCTCAGTGTCAAGGTGTAGAAATATTCGGAGAGACGCTTAAGCTTTGAGTCCAGAGTTTTTACTGAAACATCAATACATAGGTGTGATAGACTGAGTGATTACCCAAGTAGCTAAACTCAAGTATCCAAGTCAGCTGATGCTGCACAACCCAAAACTCTCACATGAAAACACATGGTTGGTCTTTCCGTTAGGGCCATCTCCCACCCTATGACCGTCAGGTAGAGGCTAGCACTCACCCTCACCAAAGACACTCCTGGAGCTGAGGGAAAAGGCCAACCCTCTTTTCGGGCTAAAGCTAAATTCTTTACTATATACCGTATATGACTAGCTTTGGCCAGTGACACAGAAGCTGAAGTGATGTGTGTCATTTAAAAAGCCATTGTGGAAAAAAAAATAATAAAAATAAAAATAAATAAATAAATAAAAAGCCATTGTGGGATTTTCCATGGCTCTTTTCCCTCTATCCTATGTTCCAGATAGGGCTGTTTCATCAGTCTCAGTCTCTAACCACGATAAAGCAAAACCTCTTTCTTTGCCTATTATGGACATACAGCACAAGGGAGAAACACACTTTTGTTCATGTAAGCCTCTAAAGTTTGGGGTTCTTTGCTACTACAGCATAACCCACCCGATTGTAACTGGTATACCTACCAAGAATTCCCAGATTAAATTAGGTACTTCTTTTATTAGGTGGTCTCATAGGACTTGTGTATATGCCTCATGATTTGGTCAAGACAAAGATATGTTGTTACACATCGCTGAATCAGACAGAAAACATGTCCTATTAGAGCTATATAATATTTCATAAAGTGTTATTAGTTGTTAACATTTTCAATTTAAGTGTTCATAAAGAAAATACAAATTTCTAGGTTTTAATAAAAATAAACGTAGAAATTTTGTCAAGTGCCAAATGCCTACAAAGTAACAACTGACTAAGCTAAATCAGTTTACCACGTTTGACAGAATATGTGGTCCCTAGAAGAATGTAGCCCCTAGCAGGCCTAATTAATCCCATTTGTAGCTTGACTGGTCCCTGTAAGTGCCTGAGATTGCAACCTCTTTAAATCAGTTTAACAATTATTAATGAAAGAGGAAAATAGGTAGAAAAGAAAAGGCACAGGGAATTTAATTTCTATTAATAATATTACTCTGTTGAAAACAATTTATAACACACAGAATATAACATAATTTAACTTGTTTGAAATTTACAGGTAATATTAGTTGCTCTAATCACTTAGAGGGAACATTCATTGATCTAATAACAAAATCTCATTAAAAATATGTTTAAAATTGTTATTTCTACTAGCTTTCTATTTAGAAAATAATTTCTACTTTTCTTTTTTATAACTTATTTTATTTAAATTCAATTAGTTAACATATAGTGTATCATTAGTTTCAGATGTAGAGTTCAGTAATTCATCAGTTGCATATAGCACCCAGTGCTCATTATACCCGTACCCTCCTTAATGCCCATCACCCAGGTAGCCCATCCCCCCACCCACCTCCCCTCCAGTAACCCTCAGTTTGTTTCCTATACTTAAGTGTCTCTATGATTTATCTCCCTTTCTGATGTTATTTTATTTTTCCTTCCCCTATGATACACCGTTTTATTTCTTAAGTTCCATGAGTAAAGCCATATGATAATTGTCTTTCTCTGACTGACTTACCTTTGCTCAGCATAATACCTTCCAGTTCCATCTACATCAATGTAAATGGTAAGATTTCATCCTTTTTGATGGCTGAGTAATAGTCCATTGTGCATATATACCACATCTTCTTTATCCATTCATCTGTTGATGGACATCTGGGCTCTTTCCATAATCTGACTACTGCAGGCACTGCTGCTATAAACACTGGGGTGCATGTGCCCCGCCCCTTCAATCACTACATTTGTATCTTGGGGGTAGATACCTAGGAGTACAACTACTAGGTCATAGGGTAGCTCTATTTTTAACTTCTTGAGGAACCTCCATACTGTTTTCCAGAGTGGCTGTACCAGCTTGCATTCCCACCAACAGTGTAAGAGGAGTCCCCTTTCTCTGCCTCTCCACCAATATTTGGTGTTTCCTGAGCTGTTAATTTTAACAGGCTAATGGCTTAGTGCCTTAGCTTTAATGGTTCATTTTAGCCATTCTGACAGGTGTGAGTTTGTATCTCATTTTGTTTTACTTTCTTTTATTTTTCTGAATGTGCCTACAACTTTTGGGGCTCTAGATTCAGTTAACTAAGTAAGTAGTTCATTTAATCAATTTGTCTTTGCTGGTAAATAGCACTAGGTTATGCATCTTTGGGCTTGAGAATCCCATTAGGGACTGGTGATTCTACTGAGCACTAGCTGCCTAATCCTACATGCTACAAACCATCAATTAGCCCCAATTTACAGTGGAACTGAGAATTGAGAACTCTTCCATTTTCAGTTTCTGATAAGGACTTTATGGCTCTTCCAGAACTGCACATTATTATTTATTGCATAGTACTACCACTAAATTGTGTGTTTCCTTTAAATACTTATTCCTTAGGACAGCCTTCTTTTCTCAGAATTAAATAGTGTTTTTGCTTTTTATGAGGCATGCTTTAGAAAATAGAGACACCACCATTCCATTTAGTTGATTCTTAATTTGAATATTCAAAATGTGCCCAGTTTTTCCAATCCTGTGTTTCATGAGACGGAAGGGAAAAGTTAAGAATGCATATATGTGGAACCAAATACAGTTTGTGACTGATTACACATTTTGTGAAACAGCTGGAAAATAGAATGTTGATTGATGCCTGGTCACTGTGGTTGTGTGTCCATTGCCAATGAAAATGTAGCTCAAACACACAAATATTTTTAAATATGCTGCATGGGTGTTTCTTTGTTGCCAAAAAGAAAATATGCTGTACAATTGTTATGTAAACCCTTGTGTTATTCCCACTTGTACAAACATTTTGCAGATGTTTCCCCATGAAAACATTCTAAAACTTACACTTGGCTGCCTTTGCATACCTAAAGTTATTCTGCAATAACTATTTTGTTTTGGATACAGCTTATTATTGGGTTTCGTGGTTGAACAAATGAAGGGTAAGAAACATAGAACTCATGATATGAGAAAAAATCTAGCTTATGTTATTGATATTACAGTGCTCTAACAATTTCTTCAATTTCTATCATAAGTGAACATTGAAAATTCAAAAGAAACAAATGCACAGAAAGGAAGGGATGGTAGGTCTCTGAAGTGCTGAAATCAGAGTGACTATTTCAGCTGTATCCATATGGATCAGTGTCCCTAGATGTCATAAGATTGTCTCACAATCCCCATCCTTCTCCATTTGAGCAAGAACTCTCCTGCTTTGTGATACAGCTTGGCAATGGACAATGAAGTCATAGTAAAGGAGAGGAGAAATTCTACCCCAGAAGAGATTCAGACTCCACAATCTCCACTACCTTCCAATGAGCTCATGCCTCTCCTTTATCTACATACCTAGAATCTAGATTCAAAGTGGAACTGCATCAATGAATTGAGAAGGGGAAACAATAACATAGACGGAATTTTTAAATTTACTGCACAACATCATCATTATACATAAAGGAAAGAAACTGGAAGCTTTTATGCTTCACTTGAATGATGGGGGCTCACAAAGAATATGCTTACAACCCTTAAAGGCTGTGGTTAAGAATGCCATTTTAAATGAGATAGCCTTGAACAAACAATTCAGATGCTTACAACTTCTGTAACCTCTCACATTTTAATCTGTCTAAACCTCCATGTCCTTGTGATAGTGTGATAGTAAAAATATTAATAGCTAACATTTACTGAGGGCTTACCATGTGTCAGACACTGTTTTATGATCAGTACATGTTATCTCATTTAATGCCCACAAAAATCCTATGGGATTAATCCTATATTCTTATTCTTGTTTTACAGATAATTAAACAGAAGCACAAACAATAAGAATCTGTTTTTATTTATATATTTAGCAAATCCTTATGCTATGTGCTCAGCCTTCTTCTAGGCACTTTAAAAATATTCATGCATAACTATTGAGTAGAACAGAATTTTCTTCATTCCCAAAGTCATGGTCAGTAAGTGGTGGAATGGGGATTTAATCTCTCTCAGCATGATTCTAGAGTGTGCTTTAAAATCGCTGGGCATAACCACCTCTTAAGGTATCTATGCAGATTGAAGGGTATCATGTTGGCACATGATAAACACAATTAAATGTTAACTATTAATATTTTTATGAGTTTATTCTGAAGATTATGGAAACTCACTTAAAATGTTGATAAATCAGAAATAATGACGCGAAGGAGACAGAAACCAGGCATGTTTTTAAACCCTGCTCTTTTACTGGGAAATTTTGAAAGCTAGCAAGAAGGCTGGTGGGCTGGAACAGAGTGAACAAGCAGAGGAATAGAAAATGAGGTCAGACAGTTATCCAATCACACATAGCCTTGTAGACCATTATAAAGACTTGCTTTTGTTCTTAGTGAGATGAAAAGCCATTGGTGATATTTGAGAAAAGTCATAAAATGATGTGACTTAAATGTTTTAATGGGATCACTCTGACTGCTGTGTTGAGAAAAGAACAGCAGGGGAGCAAGGGCAGAAGCACAAGGTACTATTATTTCATGAGGCTGAGAGAGGTTATGTAAATTGCCCAGGGTCTGTCAAAGAGTCAGTAGGCATCAAACAGGGTTTCCCACTCAGGCCTGCATGAGTTAACCATATGTGATGCTGAATGGGAGAATGATGAAGACCCTGGATAGGCTTTTAGGTCTTATTGGATCCAGACACAAAGTGTCATGTTTTTCTGAGAATCTTTGGTTTGGAAAAATTACCTTGCACACTTAAAATTTTGATTTTCTTAATGACCAATTATTTGAGAAATATCTATGACAGCTAATACTCTTATCCCACATCTATTTGTAACCAGGTATACTGAGCAACCTGTATCTTATTATTAAATGTTTCTCACCAGATAACTGTTACAGCTATAAAAATTAGTACTGTAACTAATATCAGGTTAAGCCTATTTTGCTGTAAGAGATATTTCCTTTATGATTCCCTAGTAGTAATATCCCATAAGAACAATCAAGCAAAAACTACCCATATAATGTAATGTCTGACATATCAAGGCGGGAGCTGTATATCACTTAACTTAATATCTGTTCAATAAATATTAGCTAGACTAATTAATAAATGATGTTAAAAATCCGTCTGAATCCTCAAATATTTAGTCAAAGTTCCTAAGAATCAGCACTGACACTAAACTAATTGATTATATAAAAGGTAGATATAATATCTTTAGTAAAGGAGATAATCTCTGGGAGTTCTGACAGTCAAGTCTTAAAACAGAGACTGAAGGCCTGGAGAAGCACTCAAATTCCTAAAAGGACTGAAGAAAATAATAAGGGTTTTACTAGTCAAGGTGATTAACACTAGCTATGGTAACTCCCAAATTCCAGTGTCTTGAACCCAATTTTCAACTCCCAAACAACTCCAAATATTCAGTGACTTGAACCAAATAAAAATTAATTTCTTTCTAACCTCATAGTGTGATGGGCTAAGGGACTCTCACGGGCAGTTGCCTTGCAAGATGTGACTCAGTCACCCAAACTCCTTCCATCCTGTGGCCCCATCATCTCCTGGGCCTCTAATGCATGAAGAGATAAAAATGTATGAAAGTCCTTGCAGGATCTTACTAGGCTAACTTGGAAAGGAAGACATTCCATTGAGTTATTCTATTGAACTCCATCACAAGGATAGTCTAATTGCAAGAAATCCAAGAAAGGCAAGAGAGTGAGCCAGATTCCTAGGGGAAAGAAAGCTGAAGTTTACTTCTAGGGCTAATGGTCAGAAAGTACCTACTTTTTGGTAACACATTTGTTAACATACCGAAAAACTGTCTTACCACTTGGTTCGTAGTTGCAACTTAAACACTTTAGTGATCGGATAAAGTAGCTTTTCTCATATACACTCAAATACTTATATACTTCAACTAAATTTACATCAACATTAAACATGAATAGAAAAAGAATAATATAAAAAAATGATGACAGTAAAAGCAGTAATTGGACACAAATGAGAGATACTCAGAGTTGTAAATGACATTTTTGCTTAAATATTTACTTAAACTATTTATTTGAAGGGCCTATTTAACTTTCTATTCCAGCTCAAAATGGCCTGTTCTTAAATTTTCTTTAACACTGCCCTTATAAACAATATTAATTGTCCTATCCTCCGTGTCCTATAAATTTTATGCTTGTCTAATGAGTATACACTTGTGTAAATAGCATTTTAAACTATTGTAGGTCTTATCTTATTACATTGCTTCTGTTTGTTTATGTGTGAACTCCTGAGGGCACAGTAAATATTTTTATTCAGAGTGAACAGTTAATGAATCTTTAAAACATGCAAATATGGTCATGCTGTTTCTCTGCTATAATTCTTCAGTGATTTTCTACTTCTTAATACAAAGTCCTTAAAAAAGTGGACAAGACCCTTCATGAACTGGTCCATACCTAATTCTCTTTCTTCATTCATACTCTATCATTCAGCCATAATAAACTTCTTTCAATTCTTCAAAAGACTCAAACACCTCTGAACTTCTGCAACTGAGATTCCCTCTGCCTAGAATATCTCCCCCCTCCCTTTGACCTGGCTAATTCCTGCTCAACCTTTTAGTTGAGTCAGACATTCATTTGAGTATTCTTCAGGGGGAAGTTGATCTTGCATATCAACTGGTATTTTCACTAAAGTAATACATATGTTGTTTATTATAAATTCTCATTTAATCATGCTTCCCACTTGACTATGTTTTCCATAAAGAAGACATCATTTCGGTTGAAAACCATGATATCTTCTCATACTTATATGCCAGTGTCTAGCATATAGTAGTTGTTCAATAAATATCTGTTAAATGAATGAATGAAAAACATCCATTTGGAATTAATTAGGGTTGGTTCAGTCAACATTTATTGAGAGCCAACTATCAACTAAGTGCAGTCTTCCTAACCCTAGAATTTAATTATTTTATTTCTTTTTTCTGAAAACTGCTACCTTCCAGTGCTTATGAGGGTAGTGTATCAAAATCCATCTCATCATCTCCTCTGCACAAAACTCCCACCACCATGAAAAACACCATCACCAATACCCCACATACATATAACCTACAACCACTCAAACCTGCTTTCTCTCCTTATTTCCCTACTTTATCACTTCCTCAGTAACTCAGGCTTAAAAATCTCAGAATCTTTTTTAACAGTTCTCTCAGATCTCATTAGTTACTAAGCCCCATAGATTTGACCCATGAAAGATATCTTGAATTCATCCTTTTCTTTCCAGTCCTACTGCTACTCCCATAGTTCAGGTTCTCATTACTTGTCACCTGATCTAATTCAATAGCCTCCCAGGGTGTCTCTTCACTTTTATTCTCTCCCTCTTCCAATCTACTTTACACATTGCAGCCAGAGTAATTGACCCAAAGGTCACTTCACTCCCCTACTCAAAAACCTTCAGTGACTCCCCATTTTTAACCAAAAAGAGCAGCAAATCCTCAGCCTGGCATTCAAAGACCTATATAATCTGGCCCCAATTTATCTTATCTTTTCCAGTCTTATTTTATAGTACTCCCCCTCATTGTAGCCAAACTGGTTTTATTTTCATTCCTAGAACTTACCTTGCAATTTCTTGCTTTTATGCTTCACTCATGTTCTTTCTGCTAAGTCTGACCTGACTTCCTCCCTACGACCCTGCAGTCTTCTCTCACCTCTCTCTATAGGGAGCTTCAAGTCACACCATGTGGGTGTTTCACAAATGGAATAGATAGAATTTTGTAGTTAGGTAATTCACTTCTGAATATCTTGGTTATAGTGTCCCCTAATTTTTTTCTTTTTCTTTTTAAAACTTCTCTCCATATTTGTTCCATATTAATCATGTATTTTATTGTATCTATAGTCTCATTCAGGAGCTATTATGTCCCCTCTTTCTATTTCTCTATTCTTTTTTTTTTTTGGTTCTTTTCTTTATTAAGTTTGTCACACTATAAAGGACTGGAGTAGCTATATTATAAATAATCCATTAATCATTTTCTTGAACAAAATAATACATCTAAATTTTATTTAAGGGAATATTACACCCCCATTTTTTGGTTTGGTTGGCTGATGATCTGGAAGTCTCCAGAGAGTATTTTTAAATTCAGTGAATTATATTTATTGAGAAAAGTGTTACCTCCATGCAGGGGACAACAATGATGCTTAAGATATAGAGTAGCTAATAAATTCATTTCATCCACCATTGCTATAGTCCCTTTCAGCTGTAGTTGTTTAAATGTCCCCAGAAAGGAATACTGCAAAGTGTAACTATCAGTAAATATTCTGTATAATATTTTCAGATCTCATTGACCTTAAAATCTGGTCAAATTTTCAAAGTAAAGAGAACTTTGACTTATGGCCTTGAGGAAGTAAATGGATCAGACATAACTTCCTGTTGGAAACAGATACAGAATCCAACCAAACATACAAAATCATTGTTTTCAAACATAAGACCTGCCCAGGGCTGTGATCACTATAACAAGAAAAATGGGGTACATTCTATAGTTTCCCTGACTTTGTGTTTAAAGGCAAAACATGGGAAGGGAAATGCAAGCAAATCATAGAAGCCTTGCAAAGTTGAAGAGACAGATCAGAGTTCAGAAAAGCTAAACTGGCTAGAATTCGTGGGACAAAATATCAGGGAGAAGACAGCTATGCAAATAAAGTGGTTTCATAAAGCTCCTCAGAAGTCTCAATTCTTTTTGGTGAATTCTAAGGTGCACATATACTACTGTGAGATGCCTCAAGGCTGAACAAAAAACTATTAGGAAAAAAACCACTATTGGGAATTGTGAACTGAGCAATTTCAAGAGCTTATAGAGGCCTGGAGTGTATTTAAACTTTTTGACCAGCCATTGGGAAGAGACTTACATGAATATTCAGGTTGGTAGATACTCCCTAGGTAACAGGCTGAACTAGCACTAGAATAGTTAAAAACTACACTACACTGCCATGAGAAAACAAAAATAACCCTTAAACGATCAAATTGATGGACAAGACAACTTAACTATTTTCCAAAATAATATTCAATGCTCTTTAAAAAAAACAAAAAATCTAGAAACTCAGTAATGTATTTATAATGTCTAGCATCCAATAAAAAATTACTAGATATGTGAAGAAGCAAAAAAAATAAGACAGTCTTAAAGAGAAAAAACATTTTTAAAAAAGAGACCCAGAATTGACATAGATGATAGGATTAGTAGACAAGAACTTTAAAATAGTCACTATAATTTATTTAAGAATTTAAAGGAAAACATGAATATTAAGAGCAGAGGAATGAAAGGTATAAAAAATGGGATTTATATAACACAAAAATATAATATCTGAAAAGAACTATTCACTGGACATGCGGCATATTAGGTCAGACTGTTAAACATGAAGGCACAGCAAGGGGAGGAATGCAAAATAAAGCACAGAAGAAAAAAATACTAAAAAATGAACAGAGTCTCAGTGACCCTGAGACAATATTGAGCATCTACAAACTAAAAAAATTTTTTTAATAAGTAATGTCCAAGCATTTAATATATTTGATGAAACCAACAAGTTCAGATACAAGAAACTAATCAAATCCCAAACAGAGTAAACAAAGAAATCTACACCGAGGTACATCATAATCAAAATGCTAAAAAGAAAAATCCTTAAAGGATCTAAAAAAAAAAGGCACATTACAAGCAAAGGGGCAAAGATACTAAGTACTACTGATACCTCATACAAAATAATGTAAGTTAAAAGATAATGCAACGTGATATCATTAATGTGCTGACATGAAAAAAGAAGTCAACTTGGAATTCTACAACTCGTGAATGTATATCATTCAAAAGTAAAGGTAAAATAAAAACATTTTTAACCAAAAAAAAAAAAAAAACCCAAGAGAATTATTTTCCAACATACATGCAAGACCAAAAAAAGATAAAGGTAGTTCCTTAGACTGAATGAAAATAATCCAAATGGAAATCTGAATCTCTAAATTATCTGAATGGATTTGGATTCTATTGAGGAAATGAAAACTACCAGAAATGGTAAAAACTTGAAAAATTTAAAAAGGTATTTTTTCTCTTATTTTAAATTACTCTAAAAGATAATTGATTGTTTATGGAAAAAACAAAACCAATGTAACTGAGGTTAATAATATACAGAGATGTAAAATATAGGACAGTAATAGCACGAGACAGAAAAGGGATGAATAGAACGATTTCTACATTATAGTTAAGTATCATGTAATATATTTGAAGATTGACTGTAAGTAAAAGATAATAGTGGGGATAAAACAGAATACTAAAAATAGTGAACAAATCAGAAGGCAAGAAATGATGAAAAAAATGAGCAAAGAGCAGTAGGTCCTCTAGAAAACAACACTGTAGCCTTAAGTTCAATCATACTGGTAGTCACATTCATTATAAATGGTCTAGACAAACAATTAAAAATCAAGATTCAATTTTATGATGCCCATAAGAAGCTCAATTTAAATACCAAGATAGTTTAGATGAAAAGTATGTAAAACATTTAACATGGAAACACTAATCGTATGAGAACTAGAGTGAGTGTATTAATATAAGACAAAGTACAATTTACAACAAGAAATATTTTCAGGCATAAAAAGAGATCTTATATAATGACAAAAGTTAATACAGAAGATATAACGCTGAATTTGCATGTGCCTGTGGTTGCCAGCCTCAAAGCCAGCCCCCAGTGGTTTTCACTTCCTGAAATCCATACCCTTTTATAGTCCATCCCAACATCATTCTAGAGATGGTATGTATAAGCAAAAACAGGACAGACAGGATATCAATTCTGATACTAGGCTATAATAAGATTTCTGAAAAAATCCCCAAATATCATTAAATTAATTAGCACATTCCTAAATATTCCAGAGGAAATTTAGAAAATATTTTAAACTAACAGGGGAAAATAACAAATAATACTTTGTAGGATTCAGATAAAACAATGCTTACAGAAAATCTTAAAAAAATAAATGCTTATTTTTAAAAAAAGAAGTTAAAAATCAATGAGTTAGATCTTCCACATTAAGAAGCTGGGAGGAAAAAGTAAATTAAACTCAAGGTAAATGTAAGGAAATAGAAATAGAAATGAGATTTGAAACCAACAAAGTAAGAAGCGAAAAAACAATAGAGAATATCAATTAGGCTAAAGTTAGGTTTCTGAAACAGTCCATAAAATTTATATACACATAGCCAGACTCATTAAGAAAAAAAAAGACTGAAAAAACAAAGGATTCATATTAGAAATGTAATAGAAAATACCACAATAAGTGCTACACAAATTAAAAGGATAATAGGTAATACTATGAACAACTTTACAACAAGAAATTTGGCAACTTATAACCAAATGGACAAATTCTTAAGACACAAAATAAAAATTAGAGAATATCTACTAAATGAACTGAATTCACAATTAAAAATATATCACTCAATATATCACCACGACCAGAAGACTTTACTGGTAACTTTTGTGTGACATTTTGCCCTATTAGCCTGATAGCAAAACCAATCCAAAATCAAAACAGGCAAAAAAGGGAATAAAGACCCATATATTGTTCCCATAAACATCAATGCCAAAATCTTTAATGAAATAATAGCCCACTGAATCCAGCATTATGAAAAAAGAAATACGCATCATGACTAAGTGGGGTTTACACCAGGCATGTTATTTTATCTTTCAAAAATCCATCAATGAAATTTAACATGTTAACAGAATAACAAAGAGCCATAACCAAAATAATAGTTGCAGAAAATGTATTTGATAATATTGTATATTCACTGATTTAAAAATTACTAGGAATAGAAAGTAACTCTTTTAAACTCATAGAATATCTACTGAAAACCTATAGTTACTTTCCTAATTAATTATAAAAAGTGGAAAACCTTCTCCTTAAGATCAAGAACGACGTAAAGATATCTGCTCTTACCTCAACTTGGTATGAAAGATGCTTGTCAGCGAAATAAGGTGGAAAAGAGACAATGAGGCATAAATATCTGAAAGAAGAAGGAAAGCTTTTATTCACAGACTACATCATAGTTTATTTTCTATATTAAAAGAATCCAGGGAAAATCATCAGAACTAAAAATCAAATTTATCAGGGTGACAAAATAAAAATTACTATAGAACAGTCAGTTGTATTTCTATACATCGGGGTGAACAACTGAAAAATTAATCTCAAAGTGTCATTTATAACAACATTAAAAACACAAAATATTTAATCATAGATTTTCAAAAATTTAACAAGACCTGCACATGGACAGTCACAAAACATTACACCTATAAAGAAACAGTCATCTATAAAGAAAATACACAAAAAACATGGAATAAATATTTGTCATTACATTTGGAAATAGAAGTACATGCTTCCTACTAAATAAAGGGAGTCTCTGTGCCCTTCCTTGAGAGCAGAATGGCCCAACCAGAAAAACCTTCATTCAAACCTACTACCTTTTTTATTGTTGTAGTGACAAGTACCCAAAACAGTTTTGACCAAAGTACATAAGTCAGTACTTTTAATCAGACATAGATGATCCAAAAAAAGCATAAAAGAACTTTAGATTATGTCCAAAGGGGCACTCGGCAAACCTGACTTACTTGACATGAAAAATTCCAGGTAACTGAATGCGGGCAATACGATGTGCCCCTTTTATGTTATTTTGTAAAATAATTTCTGAAATTATTTTATCATTTTAAACTGAATTTCATTCTGACACATTGTGATTTTTTTAATGACATGGGTAATTAAGTAAGAGTGATGATTCGGGAGAGCAAATAGCTAGCCGGGATGCAGGGCACCAAAACCACCTGGCCCAGTTACTGCTTGCTGGTCAGCTCCCCAGCCGGGGCTACAGCCTCTTTCACTCATTGTATCAGAACTGCACCTGAGCAGGGGGCCCCTTACAGAGGATGTTTGCAGCTTCGACTGACTGCAGCATTCTTGGCCTTTCAGATGCCAGGCTATCCCCTATTTTTCTTCATTTCTACCTTTCCTGTATAATCACCTCACAATGGAGAAGAGTATCCTAACTATATCACAAGACATAATTACTATTATAAGCAACTTTCTATATCGCTGTATCATTCCTTTTTTAAAAAGATTTTATTCATTTATTCATAAGAGACACAGAGAGAGAGAGAGAGAGGCAGAGACACAGGCAGAGGGAGAAGCAGGCCCCATGCAGGGAGCCCTATGTGGGACTCGATCCCGGATCCCAGGATCACGCCCTGAGCGACCCAGACGTCCCTACCCACTGTATCATTTCTAAGACTAACTCTAGCTACAACTATGCTTTAATAAGTAACTTCATAATGAACTTCTTGGTTTGAAATTTATACCCATAAAAACCAAGGTTGCTCTTATTTTTTTTGTCCACCATAATCAGAAAATATTACCAATACATGAGTAACAATTACTGTGTTTCTTTGTGATGAAGGTCTCAATTTCATTTTCTTAGTTATATAATGTTTTTTTTTTTTTTACATGGGACATGATAGATGAGGAACATCCATACTAAAAGGAAATGTTTTTACACCATGTAAAAGGGGATGCAATATAATTATGTTTGTCGCTCATATTTATGTGCTTAGTATGCCCCATTTTGTACACATACAATATAATGTCATGTACTTTGTAATTGTATTTTATTTTTATGGAAAATTATATATAATAATTTCTGCTCCTTGTTTTAAAAAAGTAAGTGCTGAGGAAAACATTACCAGTGTGAAGAAATTACTAAGTATGAAAAATGGGGGTATGTGGAACAAATATTTACCTATCACAGAAAATAATAGGGCTGTAAGAATATCCTTCATGAGTCTCTCATTATTTGGCACATCTTGTGAATCTGGAATAGACTACCTTTTCATGTATATTTGTAAAATGAATAACCTTGGGTGACAGAGATAGCATCTCTCTCTCTCCAGCTGCCCCTCACGACTCTTTGTCTCTTTCTTTCTCTCTCTCTTAAAAAAAAAAAAAATTAAACATGGAAAAAATAAACTATTCTTTTTCTGCTGGGTTTTATTTCTAAGGAATTTACTTGAAGAATCATAGACTCCTTGACCACCAGAAGGGATTCCTGAATCCTTGCTGTTGGTGAAGCTGCTTCAGCATGAGGAAGGTAAAAAGCTATCATGGTGGTAAAAGATAAGATAAGAAAACTCAGACCAGAACTGGGGCTGGTATATTTTTGCCTTATGAAGTTGAAATCCCCACAGATAATTCTTTGTTCTAGGTCCTAGGTGAACAGCAATAAAGGGGTTCCTTATTTACTGTCACATGAAGTGCATCTCAGACGAAGAGCCAAGCTCAGGTTAGACCTCTGTTCTCCATGTCGGCCGGAGAACAGATAGATGATGGTTATGGTTTAGCCACTCAGTCTGGTGTTTTGTGTTCCCTGGCAAAAAAGATGAATTTAGTGACTCCTGTAAGATTACACATATACTGGGCAACTTGTAAATACCAAGTCACAAACTACCAAATATGTGGGCCACTTTTGCTCCCATTGGCAGTCAGTGGCATCGAGGCCACATGCCCAGGGAACATCCCTGCTCTCCCTACCCCCCGACCCTCACCGGCCACCTGTCACCAACGCAGAGATGGAGGACAGGTGTGCATTCCAGATCCACGCTTTACTAGAACGGACAAGAGGGCAGCAGACAAGACTTCTGCTGCATCAAGGGACAGATCGGTGTTAGAAAGTATAAATACAAGAAAGAATTGAAAAGCAATAAATATCGGGAGTGCTATTCATGAAGCTATAGATTTATCAACCAGTAAGAAAAATTGTTACCCAGATCAACTTATTTATATATTATCCATAATCAATTAATGTAGAAGGATTCTCTTTTGCCGGGTGAATTCTCTGGATTTCTTTTGTTGTGAAGAATTTGTGTAGGGGGATTACCCTAAGGGGCAGGGGGAAACCCATAAAGATTAAATGATCTATCAATCTTCACTCATGAGTAAGAGAGTAAGCTGGCTGGTGATCCAGTCAGAACTTTGAGACAGAGAGGTTTCTGAGAGCTGCTGCCACACTCGTGAAGCAAATTAACAGGGACAGTTACAAGAAAAGAGAATTTTCTAGATCTTCATAGCATGTCAAGAATTCACTTTTCCCTTTGCCATCTGAAGATAGCACAGATTTTTAAAAAGGATTGTGTTTGGTGTTTCTTTTCCTTTTTCTTCTTCTTCTTCTTCTTCTTCTTCTTCTTCTTCTTCTTCTTCTTCTTCTTTTGTATTTTCAGGTATTGTACTATTTCTCTGAATACAACATTATTCTAAGAATGAAGCTTTCATCAGTTTAGATTTGTTTATTCAGATAATTTTTCTTTTCTTTAGTTCTTAATGGAAAATTGGAATTTTGAAGGAAAAAATATCTGAAGTAAAAAGGTTTTTTGGCTCCACATTCATCTAAATATCTTTTCTATAATAATATTGTCATTAAGAATTAACACCTGAGTAGAAAATCATTAAAAAATAGTTGGGTACAGTAGAAACTAGGGAAGGTATAAAAAGACTGCCTATTCTTTACCTGTCTTATTTCCCATTTTTTTTTGGCCAGTTCAGTTACAGCAGAGTTTATGCAAATGAAAGTTAACTATTCTCTTAGCAGCAAGTAAAAGTTACAATCTTTTACTCCATTATTTATCTTGAAGACAGGCTTCCCACCCACTTTAGGAAAAATGAGACTGTTTTTAGCCCATTTTACTGCAGCATAAATTGAGGTTTTAAAAAAGTAGAATAAATTATATGGGTGATATTAGTGTAAATGTTGGAATTTGAAATTTGACATTGTCTCTGAACTCATAGAAAATTTAACCTCCCATTAATAACACTTAATTGACAACTCTGTAGCACTATTATGAGAATGCACTTGCAATTATATTTAATCTACTATTAAATTCTAACTCATGAATACAGAAGTAACCCCTATTTGAAATGTTAATGATGCTGTTTGTGATATATTATGATATACATGATTCTGGAAAGTTAAATATGTGTCATTCAAGATGTCACACATAAATATAGAAACGAATCTAAATGAACTGTGTTTTTCTAATCACCTACTAAATTACAAATGTATTAAAGACAGATCTTTAAAAATTTCCTTCTAGAATAAAATGTGCATATATTACCTGTGTTTACCATTGTTCCAGGTATATGAATTAATAGTTATAAGACATACAGTATCTGGTTATTTGTACTATGTAACTGAAACCTGCCATATTAATTGTTTCTTTTAGAAATACAGATAATTGTAATCCAATGATTGCCTTTGTTCTAAGCAATGGATTTTAATTACATTTGGAAAATGTAATTAATAATAATTATATTATTACAACTGCACAATATTAATTACAATTACATTATAAAAAGAACTCTAATTCCATTTGGAAAAATAGAAGTGATTTTCAAGCTCAAGGCATTCTTTCAAATCCTAAATGTTTTCTAAAAAATTATTCCTATTCTCTTTGGAGTATTTTTCTTTTTACAGTTGATCTCAAGGTGCCCTGAATATATTGTATTTTGACTCAGTATTCAGCTTTAATTTATAAAAAAGCCAAGTCAACCAGAAAACCAGTTGGAAATGTTATTTTTGTTTCATTGTTAAAAGGTGAGGTGTGGTTATTAAAAATTGCTGACTTCATGTATTTCATTTAATCGATTTATCTGAACAACCAATTTCAACAGTGCAGATGGCAGAAAATTTATTTAATGATGGCACTTAAGTTTTCAGGACACCAGCTAGGTGAATCAGTTTGATTTGGGAGGTGTTTGAGGTTATCCCCAGATTCTTAATTTAGGATCTAAAGCTTTGAGGATGATTAAAGAAAAAAAAAACCTTCATATAAGTGATATGCTCATTTTTATTCGATCTCTTGATTGTTTAGTCAGTTCTAGAGCATTTCTAGTTCTTACAACACTTTCACTCTATATCCAGATATCGGACTATCATTTTCTGGATAGAATAACAGCTTCTTTGCAATTCCCTAAACTGTAAATTTTAAACATGAAAATATCCTCAGAATTCCAGGATAGGACATATTTCAGTAATATAGAATTAGGTGGGAAAAGATGATTTTATTTTATTCTGAACAATCCCTGTCTTGGAGTTTTGAAAAGATTTCCTAATGGCATAGAAGCCAGATGTGGATATTAAATATCCTACCAAGTTATGTAGCAATATACCACAAAACCATTATTATATGACCCCAAGGAAGTTCCTAACTAACAGTATAAACAACATAAGAAAAAGCAAAAGAATTCATAAGACTTTAACTTCTGATTCAGCAGGGATTTGCATTTTTAACTAGCACCCTAGTTAATCATGATACATAAAGTTCTTAGCTCTTCTAGAACTACTGATCAAAGTGCTACAGCTATCAGGATCAATGAGAAGAAATGAAGATGTAATAGAAGACAGAAACATGAAATCAAAAACATACTGTCATGATTAACTTTGTTAAAATGGCAATACTACCAAAAGCAATCTACAGAGTACAATCTCTATCAAAATGCCAATAGCATTTTTCATAGAATCAGCATAAATAATTCTAAAATTTGTATGGAACCACAAAAGACAATAGCCAAAGCAATCTTGAGAAAGAAGAGTAAAGCTGGAGGTATCATGATCCCAGATTTCAAAATATACTACAAAGCTATCATAATCAAAACAGTATGGTGCTAGCACAAAAATCAACACATAGATTAACAGAGCAAGATAGAGAGTCCAGAAGTTAGCATATGTTTATATGATCAACTAATCTACAACAAAGCAGGCAAGAATATATAATGAGGAAAGAGGGGCCTCGTTATTAAATGATGTTGGGGAAACTGGACAGCTATATGCAAAAGAGTGAAACTAGGCTACTTTCTCACACCATATACAAACATAAACTGAAAATGGATTTGAGACCTGAAACCATAAAAATCCTAAAAGAAAACATAGACAGTAATCTCTCACACATCAACCTTAGCAATACCTTCCAAGGTACGTCTCCTCACACAAGGGAAACAAAACCAAAAATTAACTATTAAGACTATACCAAAATTAAAAGCCTCTACACAGAAAAGGAAGCCATCAACAAAACAAAAAGGCAATCTACTGAATGGACGAAAATATCTGCAAATGATATATCTGATAAGGAGTTAATATACAAAATACATAAAGAAGTTACACAACTCAACACCAAAATATCAAATAATCTGATTAAAATGGACAGAGGGCCCAAATGGACATCTTTCCAACAAAGATATACAAATGGTAAACAGACACATGAAAAGATGTTCAACATTACTAATTATCAGGGAAATGCAAACAAAACCACAATGAGACATCAACTTGCACCACTCAGAATAGCTAGTGTCAAAAAGACAAAAGAACAAGTGTTGTTGAGAATAAGGAGAAAAGGAAACCTTCATGCACTGTTTCTGGAATTGTAAATTGGTGCAACCACTGCATAAAACAGTATGGAGGGTCCTCAAAACATTAAAAATAGAATACCGTATGATCTAATAATCATATTACTGGGTATTCACCCAAAGAAAACAAGAACTCTAATCCAAAAAGATATCTGCATCCTTATGTTTGCTGCATTATTTATAATAATAAAGATATGAAAGCAACCTAAGTGTTCACTGGTTGATGAATGGATAAAGAAGATACTGATATATATATATATATATATATATATATATATATATGCATATATATATATAACCATATATTACTCAGCCATAAAAAAGAATGAGATCTTTCTGTTTATGACAACATGGATTAGACCTACAGATTATTATGCTAAATGAAGTCAGACAGTGAAAGACAAATACCGTATGATTTCACTTATATGTGAAACCTAAAAAACAAAAAAACAAACGAGCAAACACAGAAAATAGAACCATTCATATAAGTGCAGAGATCAAATTGGTGGTTGCCAGATGGTTGGGAGATAGGTGAAACAGATAAAGGGGATTAATAGGCACAAAACTTCCAGTTATAAAATAAATAAGTCACGAGAGTATAGCACAGAGAACATAGTCAATAATACCTGATAATGTGATTCAGCGATAGTAACTACGCATCATGGTGAGCATTGCATAATATATAGAATTGTCAAATCACTATGTTGAACACCTGAAACTAATATAACGTTGTATGTCAAGTATACCTCAATAATAAAAATTTTAAGAAAATACAGGCATGGAACACAGCATTTAATGCATAAATAGAAATCCAGACTTCGAGATGAGAACAACCAAATGTTGAACTCATCAGAATTCATCTTTATTAAATAAGTAGATTTAAAACCAACAAAGAATCACCTCAGATTCTTATAGGAAAAAGGCTATTCCAGAATTTGAAGATCTGCCATAGCTAGAAATGATTTTTTTTCACCTTTTTTTCAATAATTTTTCTTGATGATGACCCGACTGTCAAAGATCTAAACTTGAATATATTTCAAATACTTCTTTGACTTTAACACCATTTCTCTTTGAGAAGAAAATAATTTAAGTGAATATATATACTGGGATATAAAGATACTAATTAAAACACAGTCTATGCACTAGGAAAAGATCTGGCTATAACGGGGTTCCATTGATTGCCTAGATTGTTGGCTAACTTAACTGGCTAACTAGCTGCCCTCCTTAGCAGCCACACTGCCCCCACAGGACAATTTGGGAAAATTTTCTGAAGTTGCATGTCAGGCAGAGTCAATTTCTAATAATCAGGTAGATGATGAGTAAAGTGTTGAATCTTTGGCCAAAGGTGAATAGGTTCTCATGTTTCTAATACTAGATCCTTCAAGCAGGACTGGCTACCTAATTTGCAGAGCCCAGCATAAAATGAAAATACAAGCCTCTTTGTTCAAGAATCTTCAGAATTTCAATACAGCAAGAATAGAACATAAAAACCCAGTGCAGGGCTCCTCTGAGTGTGGGGGCTCCGTGCCATTGTACACATCACACTGACAAAGCCACCCCTGCCACAAACATACAGGAGTCACAAATGTGGAAAATTTCTTGGGATTTTGGAAGGATGACCCAGTTATTATGAAAAAAAAGTGATACAAATGAAGATGATGCATCCAAGAACCAACTGGAAAAGTTGTGATAATTATGTGACTAAAATACATACTCCTATGGCTAGTGACATGTTACATATATTTACTGTGTAAGGGGAATGTTGGGTGGCTTAATAGATATCGCTAATTGAAATGATCCTGAGTAGTATGTAGCATGCACTCTGACTAGTTTCTACAACTAATTTAGAATTCAGCAGAATAATGTGAAGTCTTTTACTACTTAATTAAACTTCTGTAATGCCTGTTTTACCAAGATGAATAAAATACATAAATTGTATGAGGTGACATCTAATGCACACAAAAAAGAGAAATGTAAAAATCAGAACAGTGGGTACATTAAACTGATTCTTAATAATTGAAACCAATTTAATCATTTGAGATTATTTTATTCTAGCTGACGTAATACTGTAGCAGTTATATTCTAATTATAACCTGTTTCATTTTACTCTGCCTTTCTAGTTAATTATTACAGTCAATTTGTAAAATGACATGGTTCCACATTTGCATAGGTCACTATTAAATAAATGAATAGCTGAAATTACTCTAGCATTGAAGTGTCAACTTTGGTAGAAGTCAAGAGGACTTCAAATGTTCTTCTAACACCCCTTAATGTGTTAATGACCACTATTAAACTGCAATTAAAAGGCCAGGAAAAATGCATGAAACAGTTAATAGAAAAATAGCAGAGACACAATTAAAACGATTCTGCATTTTTTTTTGACTGATAGAAAATAAAGTGATATGCTGTAAGAAGTGTAGTGTGAATCTATTTCCAACTCAAGGCAGAGTTGACAGTTTAATGATAACAAATCATAGGCTGCCTTTTTTGGAAGCACTGAACGTCAGCTTAAAATTAACATCAGTAGTAAACAAGACAATGTGGTGATTTTACCTTGTATTTAAATTACTACTTATTATGGTACTAAATAATAGCTTTAAATAACTTGGTGTCCAGATTACTGATATACAGTCTATCTGTGTGAGAAAAAGAGAGACAGTACTGAAAGATATGTTTAAGTTTTTGTCATCCTAAATAAAGGATAAACGTATGTCTTTGCTGTGCAGTTTTCTTAGAGTTGCCTGTGAAACCTTTCACTTGTATTGTTGTACATTGAAACCCTAACATTGTCATTAGAGCACTTCACTCAGCATAGACTACATTTCCAAGTATCAGAAATTTAGCTTAAGTCAGGAATATGCCAGAAAAAAAAAACTTAATTAAAATTATACATAAACATTCAACTTACAAGAAGCATCTCGAAACCGGAAGAGTAGACATTTTAACAAAGGACACACTTGCAAGTTATAAGTAAAGTTTTTTTGTTTGTTCATTTTATCAATTTACTCGGATGTTTTGCCTTTCTCCTGGATTTCATAAAATGTGTAAATCACCTATGAAATTTCTTACCAGGTGTAATTTACTGAGTACAAGACATGGAAACACAAAATGTTTGTGTTAAGGTGTCCTTTAGTACATTTACCTATAGGCACAGTGGCTAACTGTAGTTGTGAATACAAATGAGGGAAGAGCAGGGCACCATGACAGTTTCCAGGGTAACCTAAGTACAGATCTATACCCACGTTTTTCCATGATGATATTATTATTTCAGCCATAACTAGATTTTTTTGCCTTGAATTTTCTATGTTGTCTTAGTTCTATGCTTAAATTCTATATATATATATATATATATATATATATATATATATATATATAGTTCATTATAATTTTAAGCAGACGTACGTCCATGATAAATTCATGGATAACACTGAGTCCTTGGTAATGGCACCTCTGACCACTGACCTTAATTATTGGTGGAATATAGCATTAGTGGTATGCTTTAATGGTGCACAGTATTTTTATACTTTCAATATCAACTACATCAAAAATCACTTGACCCATGTCTAAAATGGGGAAAGCTGGAGTAAGTACTTCATATCATAGAAATGCTTTATAGTGGGGCCCCTGGGTGGCTCAGTTGGATAAGCATTTGCCTTTGGCTCAGGTCATGCTCTCAGGGTCCTGAGACTGACTGAGCCCCACAACAGGCTCCCTGCTCAGTGAGGAGCCTGCTTTTCCTTCTCCTTCCCACCTGTGTTCTCTTTTGCTATCTCTCTCTCTCTCTCTCATAAAATAAATGAGTAAAATCTTAGGGGAAAAAGATGCTTTATAGTAAGAGAGAAACAAGTATCTATTTTACTATTGCAGACAAAAAGTGAAAATTCTTTTGAGACACCAATGTCACGTTCCATATTGGCAGCATAAGCCGACATGCCATTTTGTGGGTTCCTTAAATGCCTGATGACCAGAAGTGGTCAGGAGAACATTTATTAACAGTATGGCATTGACTATATGAATTAAATATCTGAGAGTGAATATTTTAAAAGTGTTA
Organism: Canis aureus; assembly: GCF_053574225.1. Taxonomy (NCBI): domain Eukaryota; kingdom Metazoa; phylum Chordata; class Mammalia; order Carnivora; family Canidae; genus Canis; species Canis aureus. The sequence goes on along the minus strand of NC_135628.1, from coordinate 6,250,198 downwards.
TAACCTCCTCTTTAAAAGGTCATGGGAAAATGGATAGGGGCAATTACCACCTACCAACAAAGGGCATTTTAAAAGAAAATTTATTTTTAGTTTACACAGATATTCAAATATCTACCACATAAATTCTGTTGTCTCTAATTTTTAAAAAATATTTTCCTGGTAACTTTTTTTTAAAATTCATTTTCTTACATTATAAGCTTTCCTTAACAGGAAGACTCATTTTTTTTTCTGCAATTTTTGTCCTAAAATTAAAAAAAAAAAAGGAAAGGAAAAGGAACCATGAAGTAGTTACTTCCATGATTATAACTGGAAACGTCTGAATCAGTGAAACAAAAATGCCTATTTGAATGTCACTTTCCCCATGTACCTAAAATGGCAATTGAAATAAGGTTATGCCATTTTCTGTGTCTCAATCTCAGAAGCTTTTGTTTTCAGAGATGTTTAAATGGTTTAATGAATGGCCTTCATTCCCATGTGTGTCACATCTCAAATGCATATGACATAATGCATCTCAAATGCAAAATGTCATAAAGATAGGAGTAACTGATCTGTATATCTTTTTTGGTAAGGGTTATTCTATGCCATGACAAAGAGTGAAGATGGGTTGTACAGGAGGTAGTGGTCACACGGCTGGTCTCCTGTGTTCTTTCCAGAACAGGTGGCAAAGGAAAGACGACACAGTGAAGGTATTGTGCTTTGAACTTAACCAAAGGAAAATAACACATGGAGAAAGACATCAACAAAAAGCCATTACTGCAATATGTGCTAACAATCTGGATGAACAGGAAGAGTCCTAATTGCTTTTGGTTTTCAGAATAAGGTATAGTGAGGTGGATATAGTTCCGTCCCCAGCAACATCATTTGGGCTCTACAGACTCATTGTAGTTAAAATGTGATTTCTGTTAGGCTTCAAAAAACATTTTTATAAAAGTGTTGGGGGGAATGAGGAAGCATGTCACCAGGCTGGCTCTACTCAAAGAGGAAAGGAAGCCTTTTTTTTTTTTTTTTTAAGAAGGGAGAGGCAGGGAGGTAGCCGAGGACAGCACATGAAGGTAGGGGGCTGCTGCAATCTGATGAGCTTCGTGTTCCTGGTATAATAATAGGTCACAGTCTGATTATAGATAAGGATAATAATATCAGGACCTTTTTTTGTAGCAACTTAAATGGTCACATACTCATTAGATAAGTCAGGTCAGGTTTGATGAATCAAAGGTGACACAAAAGCAGAAAAGAGGTGCCGGATGAACACATAGGAAATATGAATCAAGATGATAAGCCAATGTCAGAAATGCCAGAGGTGCAGGTCCTCAGAATTAATTATTTATATCACAGAGATTGGCAGGAATACTTAATTATCTAATGACCTTCTAGAGTCTCCTTTTATATCCAACCATGGCTGAGGTAGGGGTAGGGTGGAAGAGGAGCCTGTGTATTTCCCCTTAAAACCTCCTCACATGATTCTTTTTTTCCAGAAACTGGACTTTAAACCAAAAGCAGGACCAACACCAGAAATAGAACCTCGATTAGAAGTCTTTAGGGCAAGTTGAAAAGTTCAGTTTTGCCCACTTACTAGTATACACCTTGCTTGAGAAAGATCTGGGAAAATGAAGAGATATCTAGTCTATCCCCAAACAACCAAAAACTGTAGCCTTGATAAGCTGACTCCAAGAAAGAAATAGCATAGGTATTGGGGGTGGGGAAACCTTGATAAGATTCAATAATCAGATGATTCATTTCCATAAAATGATGCTTTCATAGAGAATTGTTCTTCAATAGTTTATTCTCCAGACAGAGAAGCTCTAGTCAGGGTACAAGATGCCCTCTACAAATGCAGGTTTGCTACTGTTCCTTAGGATGCATTAAAAAAAAAAAAAAAAAGGTTGGGCATGCTTAGGGCAAAAGTGTGAGGGATGAGTTCTCTCTATTGGGGGTCTTTTTAACCAAATATTTTACATTCTTTCATAGAATTCCTTATATATTTCCCATTATAATTTTAAAGACATTTTCCTTTATTCAATCACTTAGCAAATACACATAAATCTTACCTCATATAAACTGCATGGTAAATATCAAAATGATGGGCATTAAGGATGTATCAGGCAGGAGGTTTTCCTCACTTAAGCAACTAATAGTGTCATCTAGAGTCTGACAGCAGAAGTTAAAAGCACAAGAAAAAATCCCACACGAACAGACATAGCACAACAAATGCATTATTAAAGTTCAGAGGAAGAAAATATTACTTCCAGTTAGCTGGAATCCAAGAAGTTTTCAAGAAGCTGATTCTTCGTTAACAGGCAAGTTCAGACACATCCGAGGCGAGAGGACAGCATTAGGGGAGTGGGGACAATGCAAACAACAGCAGAGTTTTAAGCCCAATTTTGCTGGAGTCACAAGGATACAATTCCCCACTTCACTGGTGTATTAGGTCAGAAAGGTAGATTGGGGCCAGATTATGGAACTTTCTTTGACAGGCATGGAGGGAAGGTTCAGGAGTGACACCACCCGGGCTGTGTACTGGGAAGATGTACTTGGTGGTGAGGATGGTGGATGGCTGTGAGAAAAGACTGGAGACAAAAGAGAAGTTAGGAAGATATTTGCATATTAGAGCTACACAAAGCATGGATCTGGAAATGGCACGTTATTAGCATACTCACTTAAGGGAAGCATTTTCATAAACCCTCCTTTGGAGTTGCAAGTGTTTTCTTCCCCTCTGGCTGGCTGGTTTAGAAATTACCCTTGCATCAATTGCCTGGCAAGCTTAACATCTTCAAGCAGTTTCTTTTATATATATATAGTTTAGCTCACATACATATAAGCTCAATTATTTTTTGTGTGTGATGTAACTGATTTTAGCAAATGTTTTCAAAATATTTCATCATATCCAAAACACTTCATCACTTTTAAATAGTAAAATATTTAATAATTACAGTTATCAACACAATTCAGTTAGCTTGCCGTTCGTTTTTTAAATCTTTTGTTCTAATTTTGAAAAATTTCTAGCATGAGCATTCAGAATAATTCGTTTTTTGAAATTAGAATTCCACCTGTCTTCAAAAATGTTTGGGAAAACACAGGATAAAATTAAAACGTGTTTTAAACAATGGGTATAAAAAGAGCAATATGGAAGGCTGAACAGATCAGAGAAATGAAATCTAGTAAGACACAGAAATGATTATATCAAGAAAAAGGAAGAGGAGAGAGAAAAAGACCTGACACACATTGCAAAACTTCTGTATTGTAGGACTGGCCATTTTCTAGGATGAGGCAAATGACTTAATTAAACTAATTTAAAATGTTTTTATTGTTAGGCCAATTGAACAGCTAACTCAGGAGAAGGGAGAAAAAAAAAGAGCAAAGGAAGAGGCGTAAGGATAGATACAGAAAAGAGAATGAAAAAGAAACAAAGAATGTATTAACAATGGAAATGCGAAGAGACAACAGAGAAAGGGAGACAGAAAGAAAATCGCTGAAAAGATGGCATACACATCCTTTTTGCATGCACGGCAAAAGGTCAAGAGTATGCCCAAGTACTCAAGCTGGAGAACTCTGGGGAGGTTCAACTTGAAATACTGCCACACTAATTAATGAACATATTTTTAAACACTGCAAAATTATCCTTTTAAAATGCACTTAATGTAATATGTGAAAGTCTACGAAAGTCTGATTCTTAAATTTTTCAAAATGCAAGTTTTAATCAGTCTTCTTTCCATAAGACACAGTTTTATTATTCATTTAGAACTATTATTCTTTCTGCTTAATTTTTGGAGGGAATGTTTTTAAGTCGGCAGTTGTTTTGAATACATTAATATGAGTCTGTTGCTTATATTATTGAAACAGTAACAAGATTCTAAACAAAAAATTTAATTGTAAAGTTGAGAAAAATGCAGATCTATTTAAAGCTGAGATGACAGTTGTTGAGCATTGTGATGTATCATCTTGACATGAACTGAATGAGGTAGATTAGTGACTGACACTAGCAATGTCAGGATTTACATTACAGCACACACAAACTCCATGGAAATACACTATTAGCACCCACAGTAAGCAGTGATGAGTAATGAGATAAAAATTGACAACGTCAATAGTCATAAGCCCTCACAGTCAAGAATAATGAACTACACATGTGTACATATAGGTGTATATTCATAGATATATACACAATGAAATATCCTTCCATCAAAATTAAATTTTGTGTAGCAATAAATGCTCTGAATATACAGGTGATAAAATTAGTTTGGGTGTAGATTAAATGCAGACTATGTTTGCCGCAAAGCACAATGACACAGAGAATGTTATAATAATTCTTTAGAGATAGGGAGATCTGAAATACATGTTTTTCCTACTTTGTATTAAAAATGACATAAAAAACCTATTTTTATTTTTCTAACTTTTTCTTTTTAATTTATGCTGTGCTAATTAAGTTAACCTTTTGCACACTTGATCTAGAAATGTTCTGCACATTAAATACAATGCTTTCCTTCTACTGTAGCTATCTCATATTTTAGAATTTTTTGTAACTTAGAAAAAATGACGTATCTGCCTCAGAATTTTCTTCGGCAATTAGACGTTATGAAAGAAAAAATGTATCGGGTCTTTTTTAGTACCATTTAGTTAGTGATTATTAAGCATGCAAAAATCTAAGTGATTTTAGTGCATGTTTAACAATGCTTTGTAAATCATTGTTATGGGAGGTAAAATTAAACATTTGGTTGTGGGGGTATATACAGACTCTTTGATTTGTGTTTGTTGTTGTTGTTGTTGTTGTTGTTGTTTTGTTTTGTTTTGTTTCCAGGAGGTATTCTTATATTATTTTCCCATTTAATTCTTTATTTTTTTAGAAACAAATGTGAAAAATATTGTAGACCCCCTCTCTGTAGTTGCTAAGGCATCTGAGGTCGAGGAATTTCACTCAGCTACATGGATTAGTGACCTCTGCACCAGCAAGCTTAGAAACCTAATGTAGAGCCAGAGAGAAAGCAGGGGGCGTGGAGAGAGACATGGCTCAACAGCCCTATTCAGTGATATGTAGGGTGACAACTGACAGTGGCTGGTCTCTGCAGTGGCAGTGAAGGGCACATCCGAGGGAGTACAGTCTAACCACCAGTAAGCTTTAGTGGATCAAAATGAAAGATGGTGAGGAGAGAACAGTGGGAAGCAATCCAGATAAACCAAAGAGGCATTCAGGTTTTGGCAGCTGAGAAAAGTAGATTGCTGAATCTTTAAATTAAAAAAAAAAAAAAAAAAAAAAAGATTGTTCCAAAATCTTTTTACTTCCTCTCTATGGTGAGTAGTGGAGTTTCTAGGCTATCAGAGGAAAAATAAAAAATTCATAATGACTTAACTAAACCAATCTCTCTCTTTTACACACACCCAACACACATGGATTTATCTTTTCTATTATTTGCCCTTAGATTAAGATTTAATTAATAAATATATAAAAAGAAATCAATGTCTTTTTCCATGTTTGAACCTGTTTTTCTTTCTTTCTTTCTTTCTTTCTTTCTTTCTTTCTTTCTTTCTTTCTTTCTTTCTTCCTTCCTTCCTTCCTTCCTTCCTTCCTTCCTTCCTTCCTTCTTTCTCTCTTATTAGTTTTTTTAGCTTTAGTACTATATTTCAGATACTATGGATACTTCTATTTTCATACTTCTATATTTATATTTATATACTTTTATATTTCTATTTTTATTTATACTTCTATTCATATATTTATACTTTTATACTCTTATTATATATTCTGTGTATATATATTATACATTTACAATATAGGAAAAAAATCTCAATCTTTATATATAAAATGTAAATTATGTGAACCAAACTACAGTTTTTACACTCACTTCATTGCTGGACATATATATGTATGTGGGTAATACACATTTTATATATTCATGCATAACCTCTGGCTCCTGCCTATATTTGTTTTGTAGATCTAACCTTCAAAATGAATCCAAGGCCTGGTTCAGATCTCCTGCTGCAAGAGACTTTGATACATCTGTTTTTAGCAAAGCTACAAAATCGGTTTGATAAACACATAAGGAAAGCAACCTATAAAAAGTTAAACATGTTAACAAAGGGAAATTAGGAATAAATGAATCATTCTTAAAAGCTGGAAATGGTGGGGCACCTGGGTGGCTCAGCTGAGCATCTGATTCTTGGTTTCAGCTCAGATCAGATCTCCAGGTCCTGAGATCTGTTGGGCTCCCCTCAGCACAGAATCCGTTAGAGATTCTCTCTCCCCTTCTCCCCCTGCCTCTCCTGCTCATGCTCACTCAAAAAAAAAAAAAAAAAAAAAAAAAAGAACTTGAAAATGGAAAGAATGTAAATATACAAATGTATTACATTTCATAATTGAAAGTATTTTTTATAATACGGAAAGGCATATTTTCTACCCATTTAGATTTTTTTGCATAGTTCTTTCTGTTGCTCAAGAAAATATTCCCAGTATAATTTTTAAGTTTTCCAATACTTCTGTTTTACTTTAAAGTCAATTTTATGAAATACCTAATGCTGACGTTGCTCTCCACATTGGATTGATTATCTAGTCTAAATAAACTTTAATTGAGCCATTTAAAATATGTGCAACTTCTGTGAACTAAAATATGTGGGTATTTTTTCTTATTAGTATTAGCTTATATGTTCTTTTATATGTGCAAAGTGCATATTTTTATAGTCAACCTTTAATCATTTTTTAAAATAGCAAACAAACAAGACAGATTTTGAAAATTATGAGATGACAGTATTTGTTTTTTTTTTTAATGTATCAGAATTACTGAAAGTGCACTTATAGAGCATTTTAGCAGGTTTAGCAATGAATAGTAATCATCTAAGTTTTTAAATTCATTTAATTTATGATTATTTGTATCATTAACCTGATATCTTTCAGGAATTTAAGAAATTTTCAGCTTGTATTATTTCAAATATAATTTAATGAACAGAGAATTCTTTGGTGAATATCAAATTGACTATTTGATATGATTTTTTGTGTTCTCAAAGTTAAAACAGAAATAGCAAAAGAAGACAAATTGAAGTATTTTTAAAAATTCCTAACATTTATCCTCTACTTGTGTAAGACATTGTTACTATTTCAGTTCGCTTTGTTTTGGTTTCTCTAACAACAGATTTTAAGGTGTGTAATTATTATTTGAAAGAGAAATGTTTCAGCTTCTAACAGTACCTCTTTGTTTGTGTGTGGATTCTCTTATATATCAAAAGTGCATCTTTTCACTCACTGACTGGAGCCAGCCAAGTACATTTGTTTTTTTGTTTTTGCTTTTGTTTTTTTTTTAAGATCCCATTTATTTATTCATGAGACACACACAGAGAGAGAGAGAGAGAGAGAGAGAGAGAGGCAGAGACTCAGGCAGAGAAGCAGATGCCCTGTGGGGAACCCAATGCAGGGCTCGATCCCAAGACCCCAGGATCATGCCCTGAGCCAAAGGCAGACGCTCAACCATTGAGCCACCCAGGAGTCCCAAAGTATATTTCCTTCTTCAGAGGAACTCCGATGTGTGAAGATACTCATAGGAATATATATGTAAAAATTTTTTTTTTAAGGAATACATATGTACATGTGGTACAGGTGAAAGTATAAATGTGTGTGTGTATGAAATAAATCCTAAGTGACTTCAACCATAGCAGCATTCATCCAGTCTGACACACTAATTGATGCACTAGGATGATGCACACTACTATTTCTGTTCTTTCCTGGTCCTTCCCCAGTTTCCAGTGGTAAGTCCAGTATTCAGATCTTCTGAAGAAAAATATTTATTTTAAATGTATTACACAGACACTGTTCTTAAGCAGGCAGTATTCAAGAGAGTTTTGTTTCTATGTTTTCTATTTCTACATCTAATCTTTTCAGACTTTCTTCTTCGGAGATATTGAAAAATTACAATGTTAACAGTTACTATTCATGTGTCATACACAAGGCTAAGCATTTTTTATGCCTTTTTGTATTTAATCTTTAACCACAAATTCATGAGTTAGATATTATTATCCTCACCTACCAGAATGGTTAAGAAATCACCCAAGGTCACACAGCTACTAGGCGGCCCATGCAGATCTCAAAACCAAAGTTTATTGTCTAAGTGTTCTAATAAGTGGCATATGCCAGCAACAATTGGAATTTGCCCTCCATAATTTTTAAAAATATTTTATTTATTTATTCATGAGAGACACACAGAGAGAGAGAGGCAGAGACACGGGTAGAGGGAGGAGAAGCAGGCTCCATGCTGGGAGCCTGATGTGGGACTCGATCCCGGGACTCCAGGATCAGGCCCTGGGCTGAAGGCAGACGCTAAACCATTGGGCAACCCGGGTTTCCCCTGCCCTCCATAATTTATAACAGGAATGCTTTTTGTTCTGATGGGGGGGAAAGAACGAAAAGAAAAAAAAACGAAAAGAAAGAAAAAAAAAGAAAAGAAAAGAAAAAAGAAAAGAAATGAAAGAAGAAAAGGAAAAGAAAAGAAAAGAAAAGAAAAGAAAAGAAAAGAAAAGAAAAGAAAAAAAGAAAAAAGAAAGAAAAGAAGATGATCACTGTATATAAGATAGGGCACCAAAAGTTATTGCTTTACTTCTCTCCTAAGAATCAGCTATTAGGCACACATTTTTGGATTTAAAGTTCATGGTAGGGACACGTGGATGGCTCAGTGGTTGAGCAGCTGCCTTCGGTTCAGGGCATGATCCCTGGGTCCAGGATCAAGTCCCACATCGGGCTCCTTACCAGAAGCCTGCTTCTCCCTCTATGTCTCTGCCTCTCTCTCTGTGTCTCTCATGAATAAATTAAAAAAAAATCTTTAAAAAATAAAAATAAATAAAGTTCATGGTAATATATATTGCATATTGTGTAAATACATAAATATAAAAATAAACTTATTATGGAAGACATATTCCTAATGGTCTCAGAATTGAGGGTTAGATAAGAAATTTAGAATAAAAATACATAGTGTGCTGAAATGTATAATTTATCTAGGAATCCACTCAGTAGAATCTGTTTTCTAGTGTGCTTTACCAGATTTTACTTCTCTTTTCCCAAGGTATCATCTAAATAAGCAGAATTCCTATTTCTACAGCAAATAACAAAGACAGCAAAAAAACCAGTCCCAAAAATGTGTAGACAAGCCCAATTCATTTATGGATTAAAATTAAGTAACTAACAAAAAGGACAAATTGCAACCTATTCAAAGAGTTTGAAAAAAAGCGCAGTACGCTCGAATTTACATTTAAAATTTTCCTGTGCCTACTGCATGTAAAACACTGTGCTAGTCTTCAAGAATGCACTAAATTTAATATTAACACACATAAAAATGTTTTTAATTATATTTAAATTTAAGTTTACTGCAATCTTTGAGGGCAGATTTTCTAATTTTCCAAAAGCTTCAAACAATTAGCAAGCAATTCAGTATTTCAATATGCCAACTTTTGCTACGCTTCAGAGAACTGCTTTAGACCTCTGAAAGTTCGTATCAAATGGTTGTGTAGCAGAATTCAATTTTTGAAATATTTCTCTCAAAGAAACTGTCCTTAAACATTATATCATATGGTACTCAGTGGGCAATGTCCCCAACAATTCTCCTTTTGTGATAAAAGTTATTATCACGGTTGCTAGATGCAAAAACACCTCGAGTATTTGGGGCCTCTAACTAATTAATTACTTTGATCAAATTCAAGGTACAAGGCACTTTGTCATTTAGCATGTACACTTTGCCTAGGTTTTAGCCAGATATTCACTGTAGACACACCAGCACACTACACTGAGGAAAATTAAATTTCATCTTGTACTAAAAATATTTTTGCTTTCTTAATAGCCATCTGTTTCAGTACTAAGAGTGTTCATCCTTTTTTAAAAATTCCATGGCTTTTGACAACCCTATTTTTTTGGTGAAAATTTTGATCTAGATAGAAAATAATTTTAAATTTTTTTTCCTGGGTAGCCCAGGTGGCTCAGTGGTTTAGTGCTTGCCTTCAGCCCAGGGCATGATCCTGGAGACCCGGGATCAAGTCCCGTGTGGGGCTCCCTGCATGGAGCCTGCTTCTCCCCCTGCCTGTGTCTCTGCCTCTCTCTCTCTCTCTGTGTCTCTCATGAATAAATAAATAAAATTTTTAAAAAAATAAAATAAATTTTTCCGTTAAAAAATTTATTTTCCATTAAGAAAATTCATTACCATCATTCTCTTTTTATATATACACGAAGCCACGACACAGCAGGAGTTGGGAGTGGAACTTCAACAGTTTCAACCTAACAGTAGCGCAAGCAGTGCTGGCATTAGAATTTGAAGTTGTCAATTTTACCCAATTTTTACTCCATTCCTTGTCCTAAAAAATAATCAATAACTTCTAGCCAAGAAAGAAAACAATTTAAGACTATTCCAAATAACTTCTCCAAACTTCTGCAAGTTATTCAAATATTAACTACATGCTTGTTCTGCTTATTGTCCTTTAGCAGTGCTTAAAATAATATGGTTCTGCATACTGAAGTGTGAGAGATTTTTTAATTTTTGTTTTTTTCTTAAATACAACTAAAATATTTTGACAAAAGAAACAATTTTCCAACTCCAGCTATCAGAGTAACAAAAGGTGGTCCATACTTGTGTGCTACTGGTTTAGATATAGCCCACAGCTACTAACACTGATGCGTATGGCTAATAAGAAAACACACCTTTATTGTAGGTAAATTTACACTGTTCTGTGCCAGTGTTGGCAAGTGCATCTAGTAAGAGACAGATGAGCTTGGCTAACAATGAAAAACGGGATAGGATTCCACTGACAGGAAATAAAATGAATAATCTTATTTTGGGTTGTCAGGATAAACTTACTTGTAAGAGATGGAAGCTAAATAATTTTTCTCTTGCTTCATACGATATTCACAGGCCATTACACAAAATAAAATAATCCTGTTTTCCTTTTACCTTATTTGTTCATAAGCATTTTAATTGTATATGTCTTTAGTAATATACATCTTCGCAACCACTCTTCCCTTCTCTATCACAGTTATACCTCCCATGATGGAACACCTGCTGCGTAAACCTCCCAGCCACCCTGCCTGGCAGATATTTCCATTCCCATTTCACAAACGTGGAAGCCAAAGTTCCAAAGCCCCATGTATGCATCACATACATGGTCAGAGGAGCAAACAGCAGTGGACACAGGTATGAATCCAGGTCCACATGGTTCACTCCATGGACCACAGTAACTCCCTCCAGCTCACATCACCCTCCTTCCTTTGTGTGCTCAGAATCTCATTTGGTCTTATTAACAATAAGGTGAAGATTCTAGGGGGTAAAATCTGTATGTCTAGGCCTTAGCACAGTGCCTGCAACTTTATAGGCAGTCAATAAATGTTAACTCATTATTACAAGCACTGCAAGAATATTAGTTAATGTCTATCTTGTTCCATACCAATACCACCCACCCGTAAGGCTAATTAAACTAATTCAAGTTAAGATATGAATGACTGTTAAACATCCTACTTGCTGCCTGCCTCCCTATTAACTTTATCTGCAAAATTTCCAAAGGAGTTCTTTCAAAGTAGAACTTAGTAACCCGATGATTATCTGATTAATAGTAGGTAAGATAATAAAGGGAAACAAATAATTTAAGGAAATCATGGCTAAAATTATTTGGGATAAGGGGCAATAAAGGAAATGGTTGAAATAATGCTACAAAATCACAAAATCCATTTTCAATTAAGCAATTTAAATGAAAATATATCTGTAGACATGCAGTGATGTATCTATCTCTACACATATGTATATATATGTGTATATACACACATCACACTGGAGATCTCTCTATACACACAGACATCCACTGTATGTATAGATGTGCACAAACATGTTATATCGCAAGTACATCAATATGTGTGTAACAGCATATGTCAAATCACACATATGCATATAAGTACTTGTTTCTGCACATATATCAAAACCTATAATCATTCGGTCTTGGATTCAGGTATGCCACAAATCAGATCATATCCTTAAAACAAGATTAATGTAGCAAGATCTATTGTAGCACTGATAACAAGGCAGCAATCTACGAGTTTGGATGAATCCTCAAAATCAGTGTTAAAAGGACTTTTTACTGACTCTATTTTTTAAATATAATTTACTGTCAACATTTTATGGCATTATTATTATTATTTGGGGGGCATTATTATTATATGCAGGCAATATAAACATTTCTTGCCATCAAAATGTAACGTTTTATTAACATTCCACATGTTATAAACCAAATCTACTTGTATCAGATATAATATTGTAAATTTAAAGTGAAGAGAGTCCTGTTTTTGTTGACAGAATTTGTCCTGTAGCCTTGGGTTTCCAGATGGAGGTGTCACTCTGAAAGTCATCACTGGAGGATTAACGAATTGCATTAAAACCTGTATCACTGTTTTCTTGATACTAAGTATGTTTTGCTTATTTTATTTAAGATATATTTTATTTATTTTGGAGAGAGTGTGTGCGCAAGTGCAGGGAAGAGGCAGAGGTACAGAGGCCATGATGGGGCTCCCTCTCATGACCCTGAGATCATGACCTGAACCAAAATCAAGACTTAGACGCTTACCCATCTGCGCCACACAGGCACCCATTTTATTTATTTTAATGAATTCTGTACATTTCTAAATCAAATTGCTTTGATTGGAGGTGAAAGTTGGATACGCTCAGACAAAACAAAAATATTTTCCAATAAGCATTTTAGTTCCTAGAATTCAGAGTAAAAATTTACATCTCTATCATCATACAGCATATTTGCTTACATCATAGCAGCATATTTGCCTGTGAGGTTTTTCTTCCAGTTTTGCTTTTACTAACCATACAAAATTCCATCTAAAAACATAGGAGAGTTAAGAAAATACTTCCTGGGCTTAAAACTAGACAACATCTTGGGTATTTTGTGAACACAGAACTGTGAATCACAAGTGGGATCTATGTTGGAATATTCATTTTTTCCAAATAATAACATAGACTCAGGGAAAACAGTTTATATCCTAGTTTACTGTAAACAAGGCAGAGCAACTGCTAACAGGTCACCTTTTTTCTTTCATTTTAAGTCAAAAGAGTCATATGTTTAAGAAAAAAAATTCAAGAAGAGTTGAAATAGTAAAGACCACTACAGAATTCTGGATCAAGCAACTGTATATTAAAGGACATTTAGAGGGATCCCTGGGTGGCGCAGCGGTTTAGCGCCTGCCTTTGGCCCAGGGCGCGATCCTGGAGACCCGGGATCAAATCCCACGTCAGGCTCCCGCTGCATGGAGCCTGCTTCTCCCTCTGCCTGTGTCTCTGCCTCTCTCTCTCTCTGTGACTATCATAAATAAATAAAAATTAAAAAAAAATAAAGGACATTTAGAAACTGATGAATGGATGGCTGGATGGATTCATTGATTGATCAAATCCATGGTGCACAAAAAAAGGAAAGAAAGGAGGAAGGGATCATATAGTATGGTTTTGAAACTTCTGGTAAGTTTAACAGTAGATTTATATTACTTAAGTTAGAGATGTAAAACATCATAAGGTAATTTTTCAGAGGCTGTGTTTTTAATATATTTAAATTTTAGGGAAAAGACCGAAGTTGTAATTTGCACAATATACCTTTCAACAGACTTTGCTGGGGAAAGATGCTGGGAAAAGTTCCTATTTCCTATATTTTTCAAATGGACATTTCTTAATCATCGATCAATATACAACTGTGGCTTTATCATTTTCAAGGCCTGTATTCATTATGTTACAGAGATTTAATAATTTATTTCCTCTGCACAAAGGCCAGGTTAGTTATGGAAACTACCTGAATGAGGGCAGTCAAACTTACAAGGTAGAGTGGCCATTAGGATCTTTCCATGAGAGAAAATAAATGAGGGGGGAGTTAAATGAAAGGGGAGGGTAAGAGAGAAGCAAGGAGAAGTTCGTGTTTGTTTTAATCCTTGGAAAAGAAGCTTACCTAGGTTAAAAAAAAAAAAAGTTGACACTTCAATACAAGAGAAAAATCATTTCTGGATCATTGGGTGAATTAAAATTAAACTACGTTTTGCTGCGGCCACTAGTCAGCTCTCGTGCAGCATCAAGTGGGCGTCTGCAATCAGAATAGGGGCTGTGGGACCACCTTCCCCTGGTTTCCCTTCCTGCTGCCCACTTCTCTTACCTACTTCTGAATATTTCTATCAAATATTTTCCACTCCTTCCCTCCCCTCCTTCCTTCTTTCTCTCCTTCTCTTGTCACTTCAAGCTCCAGGGCATTCACTTGTTTAGAGCAGAGTCCTGGATGGCGGCTTCATACTGGACTCCAGCTCTGTGGTCTCTCTTAGCTCATGGCCCAAATCCAAATGAAATACGCTGGTAGCACTGGCTAAGTTTCACCGCTGTCTGCTCAGTCGCACTATCACCTCTTATAATTAGCAACTTATCCTTCACTCTTCTCATGTTGTCACCTTTGCCATTCACCTCTCTCCATTTTCTCGTGAAGACCATTTATAAGTCAGTAAATCAACATTTATGTGGACATTTTTTTATGCAGAAACTTCTGAAGATGCCATGAAACAATTTTACCAAGCAGGGATTCCTGCCATACTCTCTGGAGTCACTAGAGAGTCATGTTTGTCTTCAGTGGGGGCAGATCTGCCCCTTCTTTGCCTCCTACATGTAACATAAAGTTTGGGAAAGTGATTTAAGTTTTATCCTCACATAGCTTGCATTTCTCCCCAAGCATTTTCTTCTCCTTATTATCACTAAATAGATGCCTTTAGGAAGACAATACAGCCGTCCCCACTTATCCATCATTTCAGTTACACGCGGTCAGCCACACTCTGGAAGCATTCGGTTCTCCTTCTGACCTATGCTCAGAAGACCAGCAGCAGCCTGACCCGCCAGCACAGAGCCTACCTCACCCACCTCACTCCATCTCACCATATATGATGAGCCTTTTATCATCTCATACCATCACAGGAAGAAAGGTGAGCACAGTACAATATTTTGAGAGCCAGAGACCCATTCACTTAACTTTTATTACAATATGTTGTTGTAATTATTCTATTTCACTATTAGTTACTGTTGTTAATCTCTTACTGTGCCTAATTTGTAAATTCAATTTCCATTTTATCAGATGTATATGTATCAGGAAAAAAATACAGTGAAATGAAAGGAGGATTTGGTACCATGTGCAGTTTCAGTCACCCACTGGGGTTCTTGGAACATATCCCTGCAGGTG